>NC_092113.1:46157057-46449557 GCF_045679555.1 Salvelinus alpinus | reverse complement strand
TGAAGTCATTTGCATGATTTCAGTTGGGATTACATAGAGCTTAGTTAGCGATCGATCCGCAAAGGTCATCAGAAAATAACACATACATTATCCTACACAGTTACACACCGTTACGAGGTCATACTAACTACAGAGAGACCTGGCCTCATTTATACCAGTCTACGGAGCACAGTGAGGTCATACTTACTATAGAGAGACCTGGGGGCGTCATTTATACCAGTCTACGGAGCACAGTGAGGTCATACTAACTACAGAGAGACCTGGCCTCATTTATACCAGTCTACGGAGCACAGTGAGGTCATACTAACTACAGAGAGACCTGGCCTCATTTATACCAGTCTACGGAGCACAGTGAGGTCATACTAACTACAGAGAGACCTGGCCTCATTTATACCAGTCTACGGAGCACAGTGAGGTCATACTAACTACAGAGAGACCTGGCCTCATTTATACCAGTCTACGGAGCACAGTGAGGTCATACTAACTATAGAGAGACCTGGGGGCGTCATTTATACCAGTCTACGGAGCACAGTGAGGTCATACTAACTACAGAGAGACCTGGGGGCGTCATTTATACCAGTCTACGGAGCACAGTGAGGTCATACTAACTATAGAGAGACCTGGGGCCTCATTTATACCAGTCTACGGAGCACAGTGAGGTCATACTAACTATAGAGAGACCTGGGGCCTCATTTATACCAGTCTACGGAGCACAGTGAGGTCATACTAACTACATAGAGATCTGGGGCCTCATTTATACCAGTCTACGGAGCAGGTAGTATTTCAGGTACTGTTTCAGGTAGCAGTGCTACCTGAAAGGTAGAGGTGGTATACAGAAGATAGCCCTATTTGGTAAAGTCCATATAATGGCAAGAACAGCTAAAATAAGCAAAGAGAAACAACAGTCCATCATTACTTTAAGACATGAATGTCAGTCTATCCGTAAAATTTCAAGAACTTTCAAAGTTTCTTCAAGTGCAGTCGCAAAAACCATCAAGCGCTATGATGAAACACGCTCTCAAGTGCAGTCGCAAAAACCATCAAGCGCTATGATGAAACTGGCTCTCATGAGGACCGCCACATGAAAGGAAGATCCAGAGATACCTCTGCTGCAGAGGATAAGTTCATTAAAGTTACCAGCCTCAGAAATTGCAGCCCAAATAAATGCTTCACAGAGTTCAAGTAACAGACACATCTCAACATGAACTGTTCAGAGGAGACTGCGTGAATCAGGCCTTCATGGTTGAATTGCTGCAAAGAAACCACTACTAAAGGACACCAATAAGAAGAAGAGACTTGATTGGGCCAAGAAAAACGAGCAATGGACATTAGACCGGTGGAAATCTGTCCTTTGGTCTGATGAGTCCAAATTTTAGATTTTTTGTTCCAACCACCGTGTCTTTGTGAGACGCAGAGTAGGTGAAACGGATGATCTCCGCATGTGTTTTTCCCACCATGAAGCATGGAGGAGGAGGTGTGATGGTGTGGGGAAATTCAAGGCACACTTAACCAGCATGGCTACCACAGTATTCTGTAGTGATACGCCATCCCATCTGGTTTGGGCTTAGTGGGACTATCATTTGTTTTTCAACAGGACAATGACCCAAAACACCTCCAGGCTTTGGAAGGGCTATTTGACCAAGAAGGTGAGTGATGGAGTGCTGCATCAGATAACCTGGCCTCCACAATCACCCGACCTCAACCCAATTGAGATGGTTTGGGATTAGTAGGACCGCAGAGTGAAGGAAAAGCAGCCAACAAGTGTTAAGCATATATGGGAACTCCTTCAAGACTGTTGGAAAAGCATTCAAGGTGAAGCTGGTTGAGAGAATGCCAAGGGTGTGCAAAGCTGTCATCAATCAATCAATCATTAAAATGTATTTATGAAGCCCTTTTTACATCCTCTGATGTCACTAAGTGCTGTACAGAAACCCAGCCTAAAACCCCAAACAGCAAGCCATGCAGACGTGGAAACACGGTGGCTAGGAAAAACTCCCTAGGAAGGCAGGAACCTAGGAAGAAACCTAGAGAGGAACCAGGCTCTGAGGGGTGGCCAGTCCTCTTCTGGCTGTGCCGGGTGGAGATTATAACAGAACATTGCCAAGATGTTCAAATGTTCATAAATGACCAGCAGGGTCAAATAATAATAATCACAGTGGTTGTCGAGAGTGCAACAGGTCAGCACCTCAGGAGTAAATGTCAGTTGGCTTGTCATTGCCGATCATTCAGAGTTAGAGACAGCAGGTGCAGTAGAGAGAGAGAGTCGAAAACAACAGGTCCGGGACAGGTAGCACGTCCGGTGAACAGGTCAGGGTTCCATATGAAACTGGAGCAGCAGCACGACCAGGTGGACTGGGACAGCAAGGAGTCTCAGACAGGTAGTCCTGAGGCATGGTCCTAGGGCTCAGGTCCTCCGGGAGGGGAGGGAGAGGGAGAGAATTAGAGGGAGCATATTTAAATTCCCACAGGACACCGGATAAGACAGGAGAATTACACCAGATGTAACAAACTGACCCTAGCCTCCCGACACAAACTATTGCAGGATAGATACTGGAGACTGAGACAGGGGAGGCGGGATACACTGTGGCCCCGTCCGACGATACCCTCAAATAGGGCCAACCAGGCAGGCTATAACCCCACCCACATTGCCACCACACAGCCACCACACCACTAGAGGGATATCAACAGACCACCAACTTACTACCCTGAGACAAGCCTGAGTATAGTCCCCACACCACTAGAGAGATATCCACAGACCCCTAACTTACTACCATGAGACAAGGCTGAGTATAGACCACACACCACCACACAACCACCAACTTACCATCCTGAGACAAGGCAGAGTATAGCCCACAAAGTTCTCCGCCACGGCAAAACCCAAGGGGGGACGCCAACCCAGACAGGAAGATCACGTCAGTGACTCAACCCACTCAAGTGACGCACCCCTCCTAGGGACGGCAAGGAAGAGCACCAGTAAGCCAGTGACTCAGCCCCTGTAATAGGGTTAGAGGCAGAGAATCCCAGTGGAGAGAGGGGAACCGGCCAGGCAGAGACAGCAAGGGCGGTTCGTTGCTCCAGTGCCTTTCCGTTCACCTTCACACCCCCTGGGCCAGACTACACTCAATTATAGGCCCTACTGAAGAGATGAGTCTTCAGTAAAGATTTAAAGGTCGAGACCCAGTCTGCGTCTCTCACATGGATAGGCAGATCATTCCATAAAAATGGAGCTCTATAGGAGAAAGCCCTGCCTCCAGCTGTTTGCTTAGAAGTTCTAGGGACAATAAGGAGGCCTGCGTCATCAAGGCAAAGGGTGGCTACTTTGAAGAATCTCAAATCCAAAATATATTTGTTTAAAAAAAGGATCAGCCCCTTTTTTTTCAATTTTCTCCTAAAATGACATACCCAAATCTAACTGCCTGTAGCTCAGGACCTGAATCAAGGATATGTATGTTATTGAAACCATTTGAAAGGAAACACTTTGAAGTTTGTGGAAATTTGAAATTAATGTAGGAGTATATAACACATTAGATCTGGTAGAAGATAATACAAAAGAAAAAACCAACCGTTCTTTTGTATTTTTGTTAACCATCATCTTTGAAATACAAGAAAAAGGCCATAATGTATTATTCCAGATCAGGCGTAATTTAGATTTTGGCCACTAGATGGCAGCAGTGTACGTGCAAAGTTTTAGACTGATCCAAAATGTTGTATCAAGACTGCCCAAATGTGCCTAATTTGCTTATTAATTACTTTTCATGGTCAAAATTGTGTACTCTCCTCAAACAATACCATGGTAGTCTTTCACTGTAATAGCTACTGTAAATTGGACAGTGCAGTTAGATTAACAAGAATTTAAGCTTTCTGCAAATATCAAATATGTCTATGTCTTGGGAAATATTCTTGTTACTTACAACCTCATGCTAGTCGCATTAACCTACGTTAGCTCAACTGTCCCATGGAAGGGACACCGATCCCGAAGAATTTGGGACTAGCCCCTTTTTTTCTCAATTTTCTCCTAAAATGACATACCCAAATCTTACTGCCTGTAGCTCAGGCCCTGAAGCAAGGATATGCATATTCTTGGTACCATTTGAAAGGAAACACTTTGAAGTTTATGGAAATGTGAAATTAATGTAGGAGAATATAACACATTAGATTTGGTCAAAGATAATACAAAGAAAAAAACAACCGTTCTTTTGTAATTTTTTGTACCATCATCTTTGTACCATCATCTTTATTCCAGCCCAGGTGCAATTTAGATTTTGGGCACTAGATGGCAGCGGTGTAAGTGCAAAGTTTTAGACTGATCCAATGAACCTTTGCATTTCTGTTCAAAATGTTGTATCAAGACTGCCCAAATGTGCCTAATTTGTTTATTAATAACTTTTCATTAAAGCCCACATAATCACGTGATAGCAGTGACAGGAAAAGTATTCGGAGTTTGAACCGAATGTAAAAAAAGAAAAAAGAAAATACAATTATTCAGAGTTTGCCCGTACTTTATAGTAGGTAGAAAAGTTTTCGGGGTTTGACTGTACGTAAAAAAAGAAAAGGAAAGGAAAGTATTTGGAGTTTGGCAGTATTATAAGGACAGCACAGCCAGCCGGTAGATGTATATTGGATTACTAAAGATTTGATAAAGTAACAACAACAACAAAAAACAGAGAAAACAATAAAAAAACAAATAGATACAACTTGCAAACACACACGTAGACATACGTAAGGAGTGTAAAAAGTATTCTGAGAAATGTTCCTTTTTGTAAATAATTTGATAAAGATAAGGTTAAAACATTGTATGACTGTATAAAGGGTCAGACAAATACAAATTGGTGCCCTCTCACCAAGCTCCTTGCCTATTGTCCTGTAGCCCATCCCAGCCTTGTGCAGGTCTACAATTTTATCCCTGATGTCCTTACACAGCTCTCTGGTCTTGGCCATTGTGGAGAGGTTGGAGTCTGTTTGATTGAGTGTGTGGACAGGTGTCTTTTATACAGGTAACAAGTTCAAACAGGTGCAGTTAATACAGGTAATGAGTGGAGAACAGGAGGGCTTCTTAAAGAAAAACTAACAGGTCTGTGAGAGCCGGAATTCTTACTGGTTGGTAGGTGATCAAATACTTATGTCATGCAATAAAATGCTAATTAATTACTTAAAAATCATACAATGTGATATTCAGGATTTTCGTTTTAGATTCCGTCTCTCACAGTTTAAGTGTACCTATGATAAAAATTACAGACCTCTACATGCTTTGTAAGTAGGAAAACCTGCAAAATCGGCAGTGTATCAAATACTTGTTCTCCCCACTGTATATAGAGAGAGAAACATTGTTAGGTTAGAATAAAATGCAAACAATGCTTTCCAATAAGTCGAACGTTATCATGTTTGTTTTAAACCTTTCAATAGGTTAAAAGCAGAACGTTATCATGTTTGTTTTAAACCTTTCAATAGGTTAAAGGTCGAACGTTATCATGTTTGTTTTAAACCTTTCAATAGGTTAAAGGTCGAACGTTATCATGTTTGTTTTAAACCTTTCAATAGGTTAAAAGTCGAACGTTATCATGTTTGTTTTAAACCTTTCAATAGGTTAAAAGTCGAACGTTATCATGTTTGTTTTAAACCTTACAATAGGTTAAAAGTCGAACGTTATCATGTTTGTTTTAAACCTTAGATAGGTTAAAAGTCGAACGTTGTCATGTTTGTTTTAAACCTTTCAATAGGTTAAAAGTCGAACGTTATCATGTTTGTTTTAAACCTTTCAATAGGTTAAAAGTCGAACGTTATCATGTTTGTTTTAAACCTTACAATAGGTTAAAAGTCGAACGTTATCATGTTTGTTTTAAACCTTAGATAGGTTAAAAGTCGAACGTTATCATGTTTGTTTTAAACCTTTCAATAGGTTAAAAGTCGAACGTTATCATGTTTGTTTTAAACCTTACAATAGGTTAAAAGTCGAACGTTATCATGTTTGTTTTAAACCTTTCAATAGGTTAAAGGTCGAACGTTATCATGTTTTTTTTAAACCTTACAATAGGTTAAAAGTCAAACGTTAATATGTTTGTTTTAAACCTTTCAATAGGTTAAAAGTCGAACGTTATCATGTTTGTTTTAAACCTTACAATAGGTTAAAAGCAGAACGTTGTTTGAGAGTGTGTATTAGCAGTAGTGATTGAGAGGGTTTTTCCTACTGAGAAGAAAAGAAGGGTCTGAGCTGAAGGACACCGATACGGAGACTAGTGAAAGTAACAAAGACGGTGATAAAGATTCAAGGTTCATGATCTATCGGTTGATGTCAAATGTACTGAAAGTTTCCATATGAATTAGCATGTCATCATATCCCCATTTGCACAAAATAATAGGCTACTAGCCTGCTTGCGATGCAGGACTTAATAAACCATTATAAAATGTGCTTACGCATTGTCTAAAGTTTACAGCTAAGCACATTTTCACGTCAATTTCAGTTTTTATACATGCACATTATTTGTGAAAATGGCGTATGCATGTTTTGGGGGATATTTTGTACATACTCAACATTTATAAATGAGGCCCTTTTTCTGTGAGGGGTACACTGCTGCTGCAACAAATGTTATGGATTAATCTGGTGTAGGTTTCTGGGGGGGAGAGGGGGCAAGGGTGGAGAGAGAGAGCGAGAGAGAGAAATAGAGGGGGCAGGGGAAGAGAGAGAGAGAGGGGGCAGGGGGGGGGAGAAAGAGCGAGGCAGAGAGAGGGGGCAGGGTGAGAGAAAGAGAGAGGGAGAGAGGGCAGGGGGAGAGAGAGAGAGAAAGAGAGAGAGAGAGAGAGAGAGAGAGGGAGAGAGAGAGACAGCGAGAGAGACAGAGAGAGACAGAGAGAGAGGGAGAGAGAGAGAGAGAGAGAGATAAAGAGAGAGAGAGAGAGAGAGAGAGAGAGAGAGAGAGAGAGAGAGAGAGACAGCGAGAGAGACAGAGAGAGACAGAGAGAGAGAGAGAGACAGAGAGAGAGAGAGACAGAGAGAGAGAGACACCAACCAAGGAGGGCCTACAGCAGCACCTAGATCTTCTGCACAGATTCTGTCAGACCTGGGCCCTGACAGTAAATCTCAGTAAGACCAAAATAATGGTGTTCCAAAAAAGGTCCAGTCGCCAGGACCACAAATTCCATCTAGACACCGTTGCCCTAGAGCACACAAAAAACTATACATACCTCGGCCTAAACCTCAGCACCACAGGTAACTTCCACAAAGCTGTGAACGATCTGAGAGACAAGGCAAGAAGGGCCTTCTATGCCATCAAAAGGAACATAAATTTCAACATACCAATTAGGATCTGGCTAAAAATACTTGAATCAGTCATAGAGCCCATTGCCCTTGATGGTTGTGAGGTCTGGGGTCCGCTCACCAACCAAGATTTCACAAAATGGGACAAACACCAAATTGAGACTCTGCATGCAGAATTCTGCAAAAATATCCTCCGTGTACAACGTAGAACACCAAATAATGCATGCAGAGCAGAATTAGGCCGATACCCACTAATTATCAAAATCCAGAAAAGAGCCGTTAAATTCTACAACCACCTAAAAGGAAGCGATTCCCAAACCTTCCATAACAAAGCAATCACCTACAGAGAGATGAACCTGGAGAAGAGTCCCCTAAGCAAGCTGGTCCTGGGGCTCTGTTCACAAACACACCCCACAGAGCCCCAGGACAACAGCACAATTAGACCCAACCAAATCATGAGAAAACAAAAAGATAATTACTTGACACATTGGAAAGAATTAACAAAAAAACAGAGCAAACTAGAATGCTATTTGGCCCTAAACAGAGAGTACACAGTGGCAGAATACCTGACCACTGTGACTGACCCAAACTTAAGGAAAGCTTTGACTATGTACAGACTCAGTGAGCATAGCCTTGCTATTGAGAAAGGCCGCCGTAGGCAGACATGGCTCTCAAGAGAAGAAAGGCTATGTGCACACTGCCCACAAAATGAGGTGGAAACTGAGCTGCACTTCCTAACCTCCTGCCCAATGTATGACCATATTAGAGAGACATATTTCCCTCAGATTACACAGATCCACAAAGAATTCGAAAACAAATCCAATTTTGATAAACTCCCATATCTACTGGGTGAAATTCCACAGTGTGCCATCACAGCAGCAAGATTTGTGACCTGTTGCCACAAGAAAAGGGCAACCAGTGAAGAACAAACACCACTGTAAATACAACCCATATTTATGTTTATTTATTTTAACTTGTGTGCTTTAACCATTTGTACATTGTTACAACACTGCATATATATAATATGACATTTGTAATGTCTTTATTGTTTTGAAACTTCTGTATGTGTAATGTTTACTGTTCATTTTTATTGTTTATTTGACTTTTGTATATTACCTACCTCACTTGCTTTGGCAATGTTAACACATGTTTCCCATGCCAATAAAGCCCCTTGAATTGAATTGAATTGAATTGAGAGAGACAGAGAGAGAGAGAGAGAGAGAGAGAGAGAGAGAGAGAGAGAGAGAGAGAGAGAGAGAGAGAGAGAGAGAGAGAGAGAGAGAGAGAGAGAGAGAGAGAGAGAGAGAGAGAGAGATATTTTATTTTTTTTACATCAACGAATTGGCCACTATTCTAGAAAAATCCTCAGTCCCTGGTGTTAGTCTCCACAATTCAGAGGTTAAATGCCTATTCTTCACAGATGATCTATGCCTGCTGTCACCCACAGCACATGGCCTACAGCAGAGCCTGGACCTGCTGGAGCAGTACCTCCAGACCTGGGCCCTGGCAGTAAACCCCAAAAAGACTAAAATAATGATTTTCCAGAGAAGATCCAGATCTCAGCGAATTAGACCAAAGTTCTCAATTGCTACAACATATATAGAGTACTGCACACACTACAATTACTGAGGTTTAAAAATAAGCTCAACTGGACACCTTAATGAGGCAGTGAATGAACTGAGAGAGAAAGCACGCAGGGCATTCTACGCCATTAAAAAACGAATTCAAATTGAAATACCTATTAAAATTTGGCTAAAACTAATTGAATGTGTCATTGAACCAATTGCACTTTATGGCAGCGAGGTGTGGGGTCCACCTGCAAAACAAGATTTCACCAAATGGGACAAACACCCCATTGAAACCCTGCATGCAGAGTTCTGTAAGATTCTCCTACATGTCCAGAGGAAAACTACAAACAATGCATGCAGGGCCGAATTAGGCCAATATCCACTAATAAATAACAACTCAAAAAAGAGCAATTCAGTTTAGGAAACATCTAAAATACAGTGACCCCCTCTCATATCATTACCAAGCCCTGCAATGCCAAGAGCTGAGCAAAGAAAAGAGTCCCCTCATCCAGCTGTTCTACTAACACACTGAAGCCTCAGGACCCTCATCCAGCTGGTCCTGGGGCTGAGTTCACAAACCTGTTCTACTAACACACTGAAGCCTCAGTCCCCTCATCCAGCTGGTCCTGGGGCTGAGTTCACTAACCTGTTCTACTAACACACTGAAGCCTCAGTCCCCTCATCCAGCTGGTCCTGGGGCTGAGTTCACAAACCTGTTCTACTAACACACTGAAGCCTCAGTCCCCTCATCCAGCTGGTCCTGGGGCTGAGTTCACTAACCTGTTCTACTAACACACTGAAGCCTCAGTCCCCTCATCCAGCTGGTCCTGGGGCTGAGTTCACTAACCTGTTCTACTAACACACTGAAGCCTCAGTCCCCTCATCCAGCTGGTCCTGGGGCTGAGTTCACTAACCTGTTCTACTAACACACTGAAGCCTCAGTCCCCTCATCCAGCTGGTCCTGGGGCTGAGTTCACTAACCTGTTCTCCTAACACACTGAAGCCTCAGTCCCCTCATCCAGCTGGTCCTGGGGCTGAGTTCACTAACCTGTTCTACTAACACACTGAAGCCTCAGGACCCTCATCCAGCTGGTCCTGGGGCTGAGTTCACTAACCTGTTCTACTAACACACTGAAGCCTCAGTCCCCTCATCCAGCTGGTCCTGGGGCTGAGTTCACTAACCTGTTCTACTAACACACTGAAGCCTCAGTCCCCTCATCCAGCTGGTCCTGGGGCTGAGTTCACTAACCTGTTCTACTAACACACTGAAGCCTCAGTCCCCTCATCCAGCTGGTCCTGGGGCTGAGTTCACTAACCTGTTCTACTAACACACTGAAGCCTCAGTCCCCTCATCCAGCTGGTCCTGGGGCTGAGTTCACAGACCTGTTCTACTAACACACTGAAGCCTCAGTCCCCTCATCCAGCTGGTTCTGGGGCTGAGTTCACTAACCTGTTCTACTAACACACTGAAGCCTCAGTCCCCTCATCCAGCTGGTCCTGGGGCTGAGTTCACTAACCTGTTCTACTAACACACTGAAGCCTCAGTCCCCTCATCCAGCTGGTCCTGGGGCTGAGTTCACTAACCTGTTCTACTAACACACTGAAGCCTCAGTCCCCTCATCCAGCTGGTCCTGGGGCTGAGTTCACAAACCTGTTCTACTAACACACTGAAGCCTCAGTCCCCTCATCCAGCTGGTCCTGGGGCTGAGTTCACTAACCTGTTCTACTAACACACTGAAGCCTCAGTCCCCTCATCCAGCTGGTCCTGGGGCTGAGTTCACAAACCTGTTCTACTAACACACTGAAGCCTCAGGACCAGAACATCCAATCAATCAGGAAAAACCAAATTACAACACAGTCAAAACAAAACAACATTATTTATTGGGAAACACAAGTCGACAGTACACCGTGGCTAAATATTTGACCATGGTTACTGATCAAAACCTTAGAAAAACCTTGACAAAGTACAGGCTCAGTGAGCACAGCCTTGCCATTGAGAAGGGTAGACACAGGAAAACCTGGCTTCCTGTAGAGGAAAGGCTGTGCAACCACTGCACAACAGCAGAACCTGAGACGGAGCTGCATTTCCTGACAAAATGTAAAAAATATAAAACAATTAGAGAGTGTCATTTCCCCAAATTTGAAACCCTTATTCAAGGTTTCAAAGACCTCTCTGATGAGGATAGGCTACCCGTCCTGTTGGGGGAGGACGCAGAGAACTGTGGGTTGGCAGCGCACTACATTGCTGCCTGCCATAAGTTGAGGGACAGTGTCTGACAGACCAACCAACCTGCACATGTCCTCTACTGTATAATTATTGTTATTGTTCAATGTATGGTTATTTTGACCCTTGGTTATTGTTGTTACTGTTGTCCCGTTGACAATTTTGATTCTTATTATCTTAATATCGTAAATATCCAAAGTAAGCTTGGCAATATGTACATTGTTACGTCATGCCAATAAAGCAAATTGAATTGAATTTAATTTAGAGAAACAGAGAGAGAGAGAGGGCAGGGGGAGAGAGAGAGAGAGAGAGATAGAGAGAGAGAGAGAGAGAGAGAGAGAGAGAGAGAGAGAGAGAGAGAGAGAGCGAGAGAGAGAGAGACAAAGAGGGCAGGGGGAGAGAGGGAGAGAGAGAGAGAGAGAGAGAGAGAGAGAGAGAGAGAGAGAGAGAGAGGAAGGGGGGCAGGGGGATAGAGAGAGAGAGAGAGAGAGAGAGAGAGAGAGAGAGAGAGGGAGGAAGGGCGGGCAGGGGGATAGAGAGAGAGAGAGAGAGGAAGGGGGGGCAGGGGGATAGAGAGAGAGAGAGAGAGAGAGAGAGAGAGAGAGAGAGAGAGAGAGAGAGGGAGGGGGGCAGGGGGATAGAGAGAGAGACAGAGACAGAGAGCGAAAGAGAGAGAGAATGTCAGAGAGGCTCTGTGTTGTGATATAGGAAGCTGCGAGGTTGCAGGTTGAATACAGGGTGTGGCTGGCCTCTGTGTAGAGTGAGGGGATATAATGGGCTCTCTCTCTCTCTCTCTGTCTTTCCCCCCTCTCTTTCTCGCTCTCTCTCACTCTCAATTCAAAGGGCTTTATTGGCATGGGAGACATATGTTTACATTGCCAAAGCAAGTGAAATAGATAATAAATAAAAGGGAAATAAACAATAAAAAATGAACAGTAACAATTACACCCATAGAAGTTCCAAAGGAATAGAGACATTTCTCTCCCTGACTCTGGGACCTGAGCCGTGTCGCTGTAAGCCCTTGGCTTCTCCTCCTCCGCCAGAGAGAGAAAGGAGGGATCCTGTCTTCCTCTCCTCTTTGTCAGGGAATTCCTTTACTGTCAGTTTTACAGTGTGAAAGCAGACAGAACTGTCGAGGAAATTAACCCTCCTCAAATTGGTTGTAAACACCCAACTTCTGGAAAGAGGCCAAGAGTCCACACAAACGCTCATATTTCAATGGTAGTGACTGGTTGGTAAGGGGTCTGCTGTTAGTTAGTGACTGGTTGGTAAGGGGTCTGCTGTTAGCTAGTGACTGGTTGGTAAGGGGTCTGCTGTTAGCTAGTGACTGGTTGGTAAGGGGTCTGCTGTTAGTTAGTGACTGGTTGGTAAGGGGTCTGCTGTTAGGTAGTGACTGGTTGGTAAGGGGTCTGCTGTTAGCTAGTGACTGGTTGGTAAGGGGTCTGCTGTTAGCTAGTGACTGGTTGGTAAGGGGTCTGCTGTTAGCTAGTGACTGGTTGGTAAGGGGTCTGATGTTAGTTAGTGACTGGTTGGTAAGGGGTCTGCTGTTAGTTAGTGACTGGTTGGTAAGGGGTCTGCTGTTAGCTAGTGACTGGTTGGTAAGGGGTCTGCTGTTAGCTAGTGACTGGTTGGTAAGGGGTCTGCTGTTAGTTAGTGACTGGTTGGTAAGGGGTCTGCTGTTAGTTAGTGACTGGTTGGTAAGGGGTCTGCTGTTAGCTAGTGACTGGTTGGTAAGGGGTCTGCTGTTAGCTAGTGACTGGTTGGTAAGGGGTCTGCTGTTAGCTAGTGACTGGTTGGTAAGGGGTCTGCTGTTAGCTAGTGACTGGTTGGTAAGGGGTCTGCTGTTAGCTAGTGACTGGTTGGTAAGGGGTCTGCTGTTAGCTAGTGACTGGTTGGTAAGGGGTCTGCTGTTAGCTAGTGACTGGTTGGTAAGGGGTCTGCTGTTAGCTAGTGACTGGTTGGTAAGGGGTCTGCTGTTAGCTAGTGACTGGTTGGTAAGGGGTCTGCTGTTAGCTAGTGACTGGTTGGTAAGGGGTCTGCTGTTAGCTAGTGACTGGTTGGTAAGGGGTCTGCTGTTAGCTAGTGACTGGTTGGTAAGGGGTCTGCTGTTAGCTAGTGACTGGTTGGTAAGGGGTCTGCTGTTAGCTAGTGACTGGTTGGTAAGGGGTCTGCTGTTAGCTAGTGACTGGTTGGTAAGGGGTCTGCTGTTAGCTATGACCCATACAGCATGAAGTATGACCCATACAGTATGAAGTATGACCCGTACAGTATGAAGTATGACCCATACAGTATGAAGTATGACCCATACAGTATGAAGTATGACCCATACAGTATGAAGTATGACCCATACAGTATGAAGTATGACCCATACAGTATGAAGTATGACCCATACAGCATGAAGTATGACCCATACAGTATGAAGTATGACTCATACAGTATGAAGTATGACCCATACAGTATGAAGTATGACCCATAAAGTATGACCCATACAGTATGACCCATACAGTATGAAGTATGACCCATACAGTATGAAGTATGACCCATACAGTATGGACCCATACAGTATGAAGTATGACCCATACAGTATGAAGTATGACCCATACAGTATGAAGTATGACTCATACAGTATGAAGTATGACCCATACAGTATGAAGTATGACCCATACAGTATGACCCATACAGTATGAAGTATGACCCATACAGTATGAAGTATGACCCATACAGTATGACCCATACAGTATGAAGTATGACCCATACAGTATGTGTGTTTCATAACATCAGGTTTTCTCCTCAACCAGACAGTGTTGTGGAGAGGTTCTGTTCCCCCTGCCAGTCTACCTGGGGTGCGTCCCAAATGGCATTCTATTCAGTATAGGGCCCTGGTCTAAAGTAGTGCACTATATAGGGAATAGGGTTCTATAAGGCTCTGGTCTAAAGTAGTGCACTATATAGGGAATAGGGTTCTATAAGGCTCTGGTCTAAAGTAGTGCACTATATAGGGAATAGGGTTCCATTTGGATTGCATCCTCTGAGTCAAACATGCAGTTCCCACAGCTAACCTCACTTAACACTCTTGTTTCATTCGATGTGTGCATGCGTGTGAATCATATTATTCCGCCGCCAAAGAAAGCCCTTTCCCAGAATTCCCAGGGAACAATAACAGTTTTCTCCAACGCTGCATCTTGGGTGAATTTTAAAGCTGGTTCCAAGCCAAGGACGAGATGTGATGTCAGGCTTCTGTTTTCCGCCAGTAACCACATTGAAACAAGTGATTCGCATCTATCACGACTTTAAAAACACATTTGAGAGGTTTCTCTTCTATTTCTGGTTTTCATTCTTCTAATCTGAGTCAGACCTGGGTTAGCTGGTCCATGTTGTCACAACAACCCCTAGGCCTAAACAGAAAACACACAATAACAAGACATGTTAGCGTATAAAACTGATTATGTCCACTTTGCAGTGCTGCTGTTTACAAACTGGTGGCAGTAAAATGGTCCATGTAAGCAAACAGCTCTGTGGAACTGGTCTGTATTCAGCCAGCCGTTGGATGCTTCCAGAATGACACCCTAATCCCTATTGGACCCTGGATAAAAGTAATCTAATCCCTATTGGTTAAAAGTATAGAACAGAATACCTACGCATTCTATGTGTAAGTAGTGTGTTTGCGTGCATTTGTGTGAGAACACTCTCTCTCTCTCTCCCCTCATCCCTCTCTCTCTACTCTCCCCCCTCATCCCTCTCTCTCCCCCCCATCCTTCTCTCTCCCCCCCATCCTTCTCTCTCCCCCCTCATCCCTCTCTCCCCCCCATCCTTCTCTCTCTCCCCTCATCCTTCTCTCTCTCTACTCTCTCCCCCCTCATCCCTCTCTCTCTCCCCTCATCCCTCTCTCTCTACTCTCCCCCCCTCATCCCTCTCTCTCCCCCCTCATCCATCTCTCTCTACTCTCCCCCCTCATCCCTCTCTCTCTCCCCTCATCCCTCTCTCTCCCCCCTCATCCCTCTCTCTCCCCCTCATCCCTCTCTCTCCCCCTCATCCCTCTCTCTCTCCCCTCATCCCTCTCTCTCTCCCCTCATCCCTCTCTCTCCCCCCTCATCCCTCTCTCTCCCCCCTCATCCCTCTCTCTCCCCCCTCATCCCTCTCTCTCCCCCCTCATCCCTCTCTCTCTCCCCTCATCCCTCTCTCTCTACTCTCCCCCCTCATCCCTCTCTCTCCCCCCTCATCCCTCTCTCTCTCCCCTCATCCCTCTCTCTCTACTCTCCCCCCTCATCCCTCTCTCTCCCCCCTCATCCCTCTCCCTCTCCCCTCATCCCTCTCTCTCCCCCCTCATCCCTCTCTCTCCCCCCTCATCCCTCTCTCTCTACTCTCCCCCCTCATCCCCCTATCTCCCCCCTCATCCCTCTCTCTCCCCCCTCATCCCTCTCTCTCTACTCTCCCCCCATCCCTCTCTCTCCACCCTCATCCATCTCTCTCTCCCCTCTTCCCTCTCTCTCTCCCCTCATCCCTCTCTCTCTACTCTCTCCCCCTCATCCCTCTCTCTCCCCCATCATCCCTCTCTCTCTCCCCTCATCCCTCTCTCTCTCCCCTCATCCCTCTCTCTCTCTACTCTCTAGCCCCTAATCTCTCTCTCCACCCCCTAATCCCTCTCTCTCCCCCCTCATCCCTCTCTCTCTACTCTCCCCCCTCATCCCTCTCTCTCCCCCCTCATCCCTCTCTCTCCCCTCATCCCTCTCTCTCCCCTCACCCCTCTCTCTCCCCCCTCATCCATCTCTCTCTCCCCTCATCCCTCTCTCTCCCCCCTCATCCCTCTCTCTCTACTCTCCCCCCTTCATCCCTCTCTCTCCCCCCTCATCCCTCTCTCTCTCCCCTCATCCCTCTCTCTCCCCCCTCATCCCTCTCTCTCCCCCCTCATCCCTCTCTCTCTACTCTCCCCCCTCATCCCTCTCTCCCCCCCCTCATCCCTCTCTCTCTCCCCTCATCCCTCTCTCTATACTCTCCCCCCTCATCACTCTCTCTCTCCCCTCATCCCTCTCTCTCTACACTCCCCCCCGCATCCCTCTCTCTCCCCCCTCATCCCTCTCTCTCTCTCTCCCCTCTCATCCCTCTTTCTCTCCGCTCATCCCTCTCTCTCCCCCCTCATCCCTCTCTCTCCTCATCCCTCTCTCTCTACTCTCCCCCAGCATCCCTCTCTCTCCCCACTCATCCCTCTCTCTCCCCCCTCATCCCTCTCTCTCCCCCCTCATCCCTCTCTCTCTACTCTCCCCCGTCATCCCTCTCTCTCTCTCTCCACTCATCCCTCTCTCTCCCCCCTCATCCCTCTCTCTCCCCTCATCCCTCTCTCTCTACTCTCCCCCCCTCATCCCTCGCTCTCTCCCCTCATCCCTCTCTCTCCCCCCTCATCCCTCTCTCTCCCCCTCATCCCTCTCTCTCTACTCTCCCCCCCTCATCCCTCTCTCTCCTCCCTCATCCCTCTCTCTCCCCCCTCATCCCTCTCTCTCTACTCTCCCCCCTCATCCCTCTCTCTCCCCTCATCCCTCTCTCTCCCCCCTCATCACTCTCTCTCCCCCCTCATCCCTCTCTCTCTACTATCCCCCCTTCATCCCTCTCTCTCCCCCCTCATCCATCTCTCTCTCCCCTCATCCCTCTCTCTCCCCCCTCATCCCTCTCTCTCTACTCTCCCCCCTTCATCCCTCTCTCTCCCCCCTCATCCCTCTCTCTCTCCCCTCATCCCTCTCTCTCCCCCCTCACCCCTCTCTCTCCCCCTCATCCCTCTCTCTCTACTCTCCCCCCTCATCCCTCTCTCCCCCCCTCATCCCTCTCTCTCTCCCCTCATCCCTCTCTCTATACTCTCCCCCTCATCACTCTCTCTCTCCCCTCATCCCTCTCTCTCTACACTCCCCCCCGCATCCCTCTCTCTCCCCCCTCATCCCTCTCTCTCTCTCTCCCCTCTCATCCCTCTTTCTCTCCGCTCATCCCTCTCTCTCCCCCCTCATCCCTCTCTCTCCTCATCCCTCTCTCTCTACTCTCCCCCAGCATCCCTCTCTCTCCCCACTCATCCCTCTCTCTCCCCCCTCACCCCTCTCTCTCCCCCCTCATCCCTCTCTCTACTCTCCCCCGTCATCCCTCTCTCTCTCCCCTCATCCCTCTCTCTCCCCCCTCATCCCTCTCTCTCCCCTCATCCCTCTCTCTCTACTCTCCCCCCTCATCCCTCTCTCTCTCCCCTCATCCCTCTCTCTCCCCCCTCATCCCTCTCTCTCCCCCTCATCCCTCTCTCTCTACTCTCCCCCCCTCATCCCTCTCTCTCCCCCCTCATCCCTCTCTCTCCCCCCTCATCCCTCTCTCTCCCCCCTCATCCCTCTCTCTCTACTCTCCCCCCTCATCCCTCTCTCTCTCCCCTCATCCCTCTCTCTCTCCCCTCATCCCTCTCTCTCCCCCATCCCTCTCTCTCTACTCTCCCCCCCACATCCCTCTCTCTCTCCCCTCATCCCTCTCTCCCCCCCTCATCCCTCTCTCTCCCCCCTCATCCCTCTCTCTCTACTCTCCCCCCTCATCCCTCTCTCTCCCCCTCATCCCTCTCTCTCTCCCCTCATCCCTCTCTCTACTCTCCCCCAGCATCCCTCTCTCTCCCCCCTCATCCCCCTCTCTCTACTCTCCCCCCTCATTCCTCTCTCTCTCCCCTCATCCCTCTCTCTCCCCCCTCATCCCTCTCTCCCCTCATCCCTCTCCCTCTACTCTTTCTCCCCGCATCCCTCTCCCTCTACTCTCTCTCCCCTCATCCCTCTCTCTCTCCCCTCATCCCTCTCTCTCTCCCCTCATCCCTCTCTCTCTCCCCTCATCCCTGTCTCTCCCCCCTCATCCCTATCTCCCCTCATCCCTCTCCCTCTACTCTCTCTCCCCCCTCATCCCTCTCCCCCCTCATCCCTCTCCCTCTACTCTCTCTCCCCTCATCCCTCTCCCCCTCATCCCTCTCTCTCTACTCTCTCTCCCCTCATCCCTCTCTCCCCCCTCATCCCTCTCCCTCTACTTTCTCTCCCCTAATCCCTCTCACTCTACTCTCTCTCCCCTCATCCCTCTCTCTCCCCCTCATCCCTCTCTCTCTACTCTCCCCCCTCATCTCTCTCTCACCCCTCATCCCTCTCTCTCC
Organism: Salvelinus alpinus; assembly: GCF_045679555.1. NCBI lineage: Eukaryota > Metazoa > Chordata > Actinopteri > Salmoniformes > Salmonidae > Salvelinus > Salvelinus alpinus. The sequence continues at coordinate 46,431,372 of NC_092113.1, read as the reverse complement.
CCTCATCCCTCTCTCATAACCCATAAAACATCTGAGAGAGAATGTTGTAGTGGTGTGTGTGTGTGTGTGTGTGTGTGTGTGTGTGTGTGTGTGTGTGTGTGTGTGTGTGTGTGTGTGTGTGTGTGTGTGTGTGTGTGTGTGTGTGTGTGTGTGTGTGTGTGTGTGTGTGTGTGTGTGTGTGTGTGTGTGTGTGTGTGTGTGTGTGTGTGCGCGCTGTCTGGGCCTCTGCCAGTCGTCATGGAAAGGTTTTAGAGAGTTCAGGGACGTTCCCAACTATCCCTCATTCTCCTTTCAAAGCTGGAACCTCCAACCTGGAGAGGAGAGGAGAGGAGAGGAGAGGAGAGGAGAGGAGAGGAGAGGAGAGGAGAGGAGAGGAGAGGAGAGGAGAGGAGAGGAGAGGAGAGGAGAGGAGAGGAGAGACACTGGCATATTATAGAGACAGAGGAGAGGAGAGACACTGGCATATTATAGAGACAGAGAGAGGAGAGACACTGGCATATTATAGAGACAGAGGAGAGGAGAGACACTGGCATATTATAGAGACAGAGAGAAGAGAGACACTGGCATATTACAGAGACAGAGGAGAGGAGAGACACTTGCATATTATAGAGACAGAGGAGAGGAGAGAAACTGGCATATTACAGAGACAGAGGAGAGGAGAGACACTGGCATATTACAGAGACAGAGGAGAGTAGAGACACTGGCATATTATAGAGACAGAGAGAGGAGAGACACTGGCATCTTATAGAGGATAGGAGAGGAGAGACACTGGCATATTATAGAGACAGAGGAGAGGAGAGACACTGGCATATTACAGAGACAGAGGAGAGGAGAGACACTGGCATATTACAGAGACAGAGGAGAGGAGAGACACTGGCATATTATAGAGACAGAGGAGATGAGAGACACTGGCATATTACAGAGACAGAGGAGAGGAGAGACACTGGCATATTATAGAGACAGAGGAGAGAAACTGGCATATTATAGAGACAGAGGAGAGGAGAGACACTGGCATATTACAGAGACAGAGGAGAGGAGAGACACTGGCATATTATAGAGACAGAGGAGAGGAGAGACACTGGCATATTACAGAGACAGAGGAGAGGAGAGACACTGGCATATTACAGAGAGAGGAGAGACACTGGCATATTATAGAGACAGAGAGAGGAGAGACACTGGCATATTATAGAGACAGAGGAGAGACACTGGCATATTACAGAGACAGAGGAGAGGAGAGACACTGGCATAATATAGAGGAGAGGAGAGGAGAGACACTGGCATATTATAGAGACAGAGGAGAGGAGAGACACTGGCATATTACAGAGACAGAGGAGAGGAGAGACACTGGCATATTACAGAGACAGAGGAGAGGAGAGACACTGGCATATTATAGAGACAGAGGAGAGGAGAGACACTGGCATATTATAGAGACAGAGGAGAGGAGAGACACTGGCATATTACAGAGACAGAGAGAGGAGAGACACTGGCATATTACAGAGACAGAGGAGAGGAGAGACACTGGCATATTATAGAGACAGAGGAGAGACACTGGCATATTATAGAGACAGAGGAGAGGAGAGACACTGGCATATTATAGAGACAGAGGAGAGGAGAGACACTGGCATATTATAGAGACAGAGGAGAGGAGAGACGAGACACTGGCATATTATAGAGACAGAGGAGAGGAGAGACACTGGCATATTATGGAGACAGAGGAGAGGAGAGACACTGGCATATTACAGAGACAGAGGAGAGGAGAGACGAGACACTGGCATATTATAGAGACAGAGGAGAGGAGAGACACTGGCATATTATAGAGACAGAGGAGAGGAGAGACACTGGCATATTATAGAGACAGAGGAGAGGAGAGACACTGGCATATTACAGAGACAGAGGAGAGGAGAGACACTGGCATATTACAGAGACTGAGGAGAGGAGAGACAGTGGCATATTACAGAGGAGAGGAGAGGAGAGACACTGGCATATTATAGAGACAGAGGAGAGGAGAGACACTGGCATATTATAGAGACAGAGGAGAGGAGAGACACTGGCATATTACAGAGACAGAGGAGAGGAGAGACACTGGCATATTACAGAGACTGAGGAGAGGAGAGACAGTGGCATATTACAGAGGAGAGGAGAGGAGAGACACTGGCATATTACAGAGACAGAGGAGAGGAGAGACGAGACACTGGCATATTATAGAGACAGAGGAGAGGAGAGACACTGGCATATTATAGAGACAGAGGAGAGGAGAGACACTGGCATATTACAGAGACAGAGGAGAGGAGAGACACTGGCATATTACAGAGACTGAGGAGAGGAGAGACAGTGGCATATTACAGAGGAGAGGAGAGTAGAGACACTGGCATATTACAGAGACAGAGGAGAGGAGAGACAGTGGCATATTACAGAGACAGAGAGACAGAGGACGGGAGAGACACTGGCATATTACAGAGACAGAGGAGAGGAGAGACAGTGGCATATTACAGAGACAGAGGAGAGGAGAGACACTGGCATATTACAGAGACAGAGGAGAGGAGAGACAGTGGCATATTACAGAGGAGAGGAGAGGAGAGACACTGGCATATTACAGAGGCAGAGGAGAGGAGAGACACTGGCATATTACAGAGACAGAGGAGAGGAGAGACACTGGCATATTATAGAGGATAGGAGAGGAGAGACACTGGCATATTATAGAGACAGAGGAGAGGAGAGACACTGGCATATTATAGAGGAGAGGAGAGGAGAGACACTGGCATATTATGGAGACAGAGGAGAGGAGAGACACTGGCATATTATAGAGGATAGGAGAGGAGAGACACTGGCATATTACAGAGACAGAGGACGGGAGAGACACTGGCATATTATAGAGACAGAGGAGAGGAGAGACACTGGCATATTACAGAGACAGAGGACGGGAGAGACACTGGCATATTATAGAGACAGAGGAGAGGAGAGACACTGGCATATTATAGAGACAGAGGAGAGGAGAGACACTAGCATATTATAGAGACAGAGGAGAGGAGAGACACTGGCATATTACAGAGACAGAGGACGGGAGAGACACGGGCATATTACAGAGACAAAGCCCAGGAGGAAGCATAGTGGACAACCAAAGAGATTAGATATAGGCGTTTCTAACAGCCATCCCAACAGAAAGCTTTGCTAGCCGATAGTGTCAAGGTCGCTAAGCTAGCTACATAGAAACACATGCCTGCTTCAAGTCTTTCTCCTACTGAATGGATGAACAGAACTCTTAAAGGGGAACTGCATCCTCTGATTTGGACTCATATTTTGGTTTTGCTCCTCGAGAAATGTTGGCCGCCATGACGGAAGCCCAACGTCAGTTGGCTTGGGGGTGTGGTTAGATGTGGGTGTGTCCTTGCCACCACCAAGACACACCCATCTGTCAGAACCTCGCCTGTAGCTGTTTCACCCCCACTTAATAACAACAAACAAACCTCCTGTAGGTGGAGTTCAATAATCCTTTTTTATTTATTTAACCTTTATTTAACATTTATTTAACCTTTATTTAACCTTTATTTAACCTTTATTTAACATTTATTTAACTCGGCAATTCAATTAAGAAGAAATTCTTATTTACAATGACGGCCAATACCGGCCCGAACCCGGACGACGCTGGGCCAATTGTGCGCCACCTTAAGGGGACTCCCAATCACGGCCGGTTGTGATACAGCCTGGAATTGAACCAGGGTGTCTGTAGTGAGCACTGAGATGCAGTGCTTTAGACCGCTGCACCAATTGGGAGCCCAGAAAAAAAATGTGTCCCTGGTGGTAAAACCCAGTCCTTAATGATTCAACTTCCTCTAAACTGTCCAATGGAGAAACTGGAGACCAGCAAGTGTAATTTCAAGGTGGCCTGAAGGCTGAAGGATAGACTGAATCTAAAGGTTTTAAAACAGAGACTGCAGCATCCATGGAGATTATATCACCATAATCAACTACTGGGGGAAAGAAGTGCTGCTTGAACAATCTTCCTTCTACTTTGAGGCAGGATTTATTATTATTATTTATATAAAAATAAACCAATCTTAATTTCATGCTTTTTGTTGTCCGTTTTTCAATTTGTGTTCCAAATACCCAAGTACTTACAGTATAATAGAAAACTTGCTCGATTTGGATTCCCTTCCAAATACACAGGTCCTTCAGGGTCAGTATTACGACACCTATAGGACAACATAAACTTGGTCTTATTAGCTTTTAGCACTAGTTTTAAGATCAGAAAGTGATTTTATTTTAATTGAGTCAAAACCATGCAGGAGGTCATGAATGTCCTGCTGTACTGAGGGGTCACAGGAGCAAATAACTGTGTCATCCGTGTGGAGATGAAGAACGTTACAGGTTTTGAAACAGACCAATATTACTTATATAAATCGTGAAGAGAACAGGTCCCAACATCGACCCCTGCTGCACACCTTTATTGAGGAAACTATATTTGATACCATCAGGAGGCCCACGTTATGTCCTATACTTTAGATGTCTGATCTAGGCCTATTTCAGAACAAGTCAGAAATGGTCCACTGTATCACAATGCCAATGCCACAATGCCTTGGAGAAGAGAGGGGTTACTCTTCTAAGAGAAGAGTAACCCCTTGAAACTATTTCCACGTCTAAAACCAGATTGGTGCTCATTAAGAATAGAATGAGAAGATTTTTTTTTTTTAAACGCTGAGAGTTGGCCAGGAACTCTAAAACGTTGGCAAGGCAAGATTGGAAATTGGACGGTAGTCAGAAGGATCTCCGCCTTTGTGTCAGGGGTTTTTCCAGATCTGAGTCAGCCCCAGGGGATTGTCTTTCGTCGATCTTACAATAAGGCACTTACAGTAGTACGTCATAGACATCAAACGGTTGACATGGAAATGAGGAATGTGTATCTGGGGGGGAAAATGGTTCCCTGAAACCTGGCGAGAAAAGGACTCCCTCTACTGGAATCAGAGGTTTCAGAAACTATTTTTAATAGGTGGCCCGCTGAGGCAAAGTGGTTATTATAAGCACCACAAATGTCCGTCTTACCTGTTATTGGACCAGAGACTGTCATAACCTGCTGTGGTAATGAGGTTGATGGAATTTTCATTTCAGAGATTTGAGAACCTTCCAGAAGGCAGCTGGTTTTCCCACCAATCTCAGATACACAGTATGTCGATTTTGCTTTTTCTAACAAGGGATTGACATGTATTTGTCAAGCATCTGAAGGAATGCCAGTAAAATCCGTCGGCTTTAGCTAAATTCTCATGTGTGAACCAGGGATTAGCTTTATCCTTTACCCTTAGTTTATTGAACTGAGAATCCTTGTCTGCAATAGAGTTGAGAAAAGAAGTGAAATAATTTAGGGCTTAAGAGATATCTGACGCAACCCCAGATCAGACAAGAATTGTTGCTCATTGAAATTCCTATAATTTCTCTTTGTAATAATGCGAGGACATGATTTAGGTAGATTAGTGTCTCTTATGCAGGCAATGGGACAAGAATCACTGAACAAAATTAGCAAAGATTCTATTGGTTGTATACTTATGAGAGGCATTTGTCAAGATATCTCAGGGTGTTAAAAGTTTGTGCGGGTTGGTTCATTTATCAGCTGAGTTAGATTTAACCCAATGCAGCTATCTTTCAGCCTATCAGAAGCTAGCATCAACCAATCCAGATTAAGAGTGAGGATGTGGATTAAAACAGGAGTCAATGAGGGTTACCTGTTGCGGGAATGCAGTATGATAATGCTGATAATTTATGGTTGGGATTACCTGAGCGGAACTTGGGATATTGATAAATCAATGTCTCAGCGCAGCCTTGAAATGCAAGGGACAGGAGTTTGTCACCAAGATGATGTGTACGGGCCCCATCCTCTCTGTAGAGCATCTTCCAAAAGCTATCAGAGATGGAACTCGGCCTGAAATAATTGGTCGCTTGTCAGAGTTCCAAATTAGGTCTTTAAAATCCCGTTTCAGCGATTCCTCGCTAGCCATCCTAACGTCAAATAGATCCCACAAAGACTACGACAGTGACAACCCCTGTGTTCTGTAGGAAGCAGCCTAGTAATGTTTTATACCCGAGCCCCATGATACCACCAGGTTTTATACCCCGAGCCCCAGGATACCACCAGGTTTTATACCCGAGCCCCATGATACCACCAGGTTTTATACCCGAGCCCCATGATACCACCAGGTTTTATACCCGAGCCCCAGGATACCACCAGGTTTTATACCTGAGCCCCAGGATACCACCAGGTTTTATACCCCGAGCCCCAGGATACCACCAGGTTTTACACCTGAGCCCCATGATACCACCAGGTTTTATTACCCGAGCCCCAGGATACCACCAGGTTTTATACCCCAAGCCCCAGGATACCACCAGGTTTTATACCTGAGCCCCATGATACCACCAGGTTTTATACCCCGAGCCCCAGGATACCACCAGGTTTTATACCCCAAGCCCCAGGATACCACCAGGTTTTATACCACGAGCCCCAGGATACCACCAGGTTTTATACCCCGAGCCCCAGGATACCACCAGGTTTGATACCCCGAGCCCCATGATACCACCAGGTTTTATACCCCAAGCCCCAGGATACCACCAGGTTTTATACCCGAGCCCCAGGATACCACCAGGTTTTATACCCGAGCCCCAGGATACCACCAGGTTTTATACCACGAGCCCCAGGATACCACCAGGTTTTATACCCCGAGCCCCAGGATACCACCAGGTTTTATACCCGAGCCCCAGGATACCACCAGGTTTTATACCCCGAGCCCCATGATACCACCAGGTTTTATACCCGAGCCCCAGGATATCACCAGGTTTTATACCCGAGCCCCAGGATACCACCAGGTTTTATACCCCGAGCCCCATGATACCACCAGGTTTGATACCCCGAGCCCCATCATACCACCAGGTTTTATACCCGAGCCCCATGATACCACCAGGTTTTATACCCGAGCCCCATGATACCACCAGGTTTTATACCCCGGGCCCCAGGATACCACCAGGTTTTATACCCCGAGCCCCATGATACCACCAGGTTTTATTACCCGAGCCCCAGGATACCACCAGGTTTTATACCCCGAGCCCCATGATACCACCAAGTTTTGTACCCGAGCCCCTGGACACCACCAGGTTTTGTACCCGAGCCCCATGATACCACCAGGTTTTATACCCGAGCCCCAGGATACCACCAGGTTTTGTACCCGAGCACCCAGGATACCACCAGGTTTTATACCCGAGCCCCAGGATACCACCAGGTTTTATACCCGAGCCCCATGATACCACCAGGTTTTATACCCCGAGCCCCAGGATACCACCAGGTTTTATACCCCAAGCCCCAGGATACCACCAGGTTTGATAGGAACTTCCGGCGCCGAAAAGAGATGGCCGCCTCGCTTCGCGTTCCTTGGAAAATATGCAGTATTTTGTTTTTTTATGTGTTATTTCTTACATCGGTACCCCAGGTAATCTTAGGTTTCATTACGTACAGTCGGGAGGAACTACTGAATATACGATTAACGTCAACTCATCATCGTTCCTACCAGGAATATGACTTTCCCGAAACGGATCCAGTGTTTTGCCTTCCACCCAATACAATGGATCTGATCCCAGCCGGCGACCCTGTGCGACGCCGTAAAAGGGGCAAACGAGGCGGTCTCGTGGTCAGGCTTCAGAGACGGGCACATCGCGCTCCACTCCCTAGCATACTACTCGCCAATGTCCAGTCTCTTGACAATAAGGTTGATGAAATCCGAGCACGGGTAGCATTCCAGAGAGACATCAGGGATTGCAACGTGCTCTGCTTCACGGAAACATGGCTAACTCAAGAGACGCTAACGGAGTCGGTGCAGCCAGCTGGTTTCTTCATGCATCGCGCCGACAGAAACAAACATCTTTCCGGTAAGAAGAGGGGCGGGGGGGTATGCCTTATGATTAACGAGACGTGGTGTGATCATCATAACAACACACAGGAACTCAAGTCATTCTGTTCACCTGATCTAGAACTCCTCACAATCAAATGTCGACCGCATTATCTACCAAGGGAATTCTCTTCAATCATAATCACAGCCGTATATATTCCCCCCCAAGCAGACACATCGATGGCCCTGAACGAACTTTATCTGACTCTTTGTAAACTGGAAACCACACACCCTGAGGCTGCATTCATCGTAGCTGGGGATTTTAACAAGGCTAATCTAAAAACAAAACTCCCTAAATTCTATCAGCATATCGATTGTGCTACCAGGGCTGGAAAAACCCTAGATCATTGTTATACTAATTTCCGCGACGCATATAAGGCCCTCCCCCGCCCCCCTTTCGGAAAAGCTGACCACGACTCCATTTTGTTGATTCCAGCCTACAAACAGAAACTAAAACAACAAGCTCCCGCGCTCAGGTCTGTTCAACGCTGGTCCGACCAATCTGAATCCACGCTTCAAGACTGCTTCGATCACGCGGATTGGAATATGTTCCGCATTGCGTCCAACAACAATATTGACGAATATGCTGATTCGGTGAGCGAGTTCATTAGGAAGTGCATTGACGATGTCGTACCCACAGCAACGATTAAAACATTCCCAAACCAGAAACCGTGGATTGACGGCAGCATTCGCGTGAAACTGAAAGCGCGAACCACTGCTTTTAACCAGGGCAAGGTGACCGGAAGCATGACCGAATACAAACAGTGTAGCTATTCTCTCCGCAAGGCAATCAAACAGGCTAAGTCCCAGTACAGAGACAAAATCGAGTCGCAATTCAACAGCTCAGACACAAGAGGTATGTGGCAGGGTCTACAGTCAATCACGGATTACAAGAAGAAAACCAGCCCCGTCGCGGACCAGGATGTCTTGCTCCCAGACAGGCTAAACAACTTTTTTGCCCGCTTTGAGGACAATACAGTGCCACTGACACGGCCCCCTACCAAAACCTGCGGGCTCTCCTTCACTGCAGCCGAGGTGCGTAAAACATTTAAACGTGTTAACCCTCGCAAGGCTGCAGGCCCAGACGGCATTCCCAGCCGCGTCCTCAGAGCATGCGCAGACCAGCTGGCTGGTGTGTTTACGGACATATTCAATCAATCCTTATCCCAGTCTGCTGTTCCCACATGCTTCAAGAGGGCCACCATTGTTCCTGTTCCCAAGAAAGCTAAGGTAACTGAGCTAAACGACTACCGCCCCGTAGCACTCACTTCCGTCATCATGAAGTGCTTTGAGAGACTAGTCAAGGACCATATCACCTCCACCCTACCGGACACCCTAGACCCACTCCAATTTGCTTACCGACCCAATAGGTCCACAGACGACGCAATCGCAACCACACTGCACACTGCCCTAACCCATCTGGACAAGAGGAATACCCATGTGAGAATGCTGTTCATCGATTACAGCTCAGCATTTAACACCATAGTACCCTCCAAACTCGTCATCAAGCTCGAGACCCTGGGTCTCGACCCCGCCCTGTGCAACTGGGTCCTGGACTTCCTGACGGGCCGCCCCCAGGTGGTGAGGGTAGGTAACAACATCTCCACCCCGCTGATCCTCAACACTGGGGCCCCACAAGGGTGCGTTCTGAGCCCTCTCCTGTACTCCCTGTTCACCCACGACTGCGTGGCCATGCACGCCTCCAACTCAATCATCAAGTTTGCGGATGACACTACAGTGGTAGGCTTGATTACCAACAACGACGAGACGGCCTACAGGGAGGAGGTGAGGGCCCTCGGAGTGTGGTGTCAGGAAAATAACCTCACACTCAACGTCAACAAAACAAAGGAGATGATTGTGGACTTCAGGAAACAGCAGAGGGAGCACCCCCCTATCCACATCGACGGGTCAGTAGTGGAGAAGGTGGAAAGTTTTAAGTTCCTCGGTGTACACATCCCGGACAAACTGAATTGGTCCACCCACACAGACAGCGTTGTGAAGAAGGCGCAGCAGCGCCTCTTCAACCTCAGGAGGCTGAAGAAATTCGGCTTGTCACCAAAAGCACTCACAAACTTCTACAGATGCACAATCGAGAGCATCCTGTCGGGCTGTATCACCGCCTGGTACGGCAACTGCTCCGCCCACAACCGTAAGGCTCTCCAGAGGGTAGTGAGGTCTGCAGAACGCATCACCGGGGGCAAACTACCTGCCCTCCAGGACACCTACACCACCCGATGTCACAGGAAGGCCATAAAGATCATCAAGGACAACAACCACCCAAGCCACTGCCTGTTCACCCCGCTATCATCCAGAAGGCGAGGTCAGTACAGGTGCATCAAAGCAGGGACCGAGAGACTGAAAAACAGCTTCTATCTCAAGGCCATCAGACTGTTAAACAGCCACCACTAACATTTAGCGGCCGCTGCCAACATACTGACTCAACTCCAGCCACTTTAAAAATGGGAATTGATGGAAATTATGTAAAAATGTACCACTAGCCACTTTAAACAATGCCACTTAATAGAATGTTTACATACCCTACATTACCCATCTCATATGTATATACTGTACTCTACATCATCTACTGCATCTTGCCATCTTTATGTAATACATGTACCACTAGCCACTTTAAACTATGCCACTTTATGTTTACATACCCTACAGTACTCATCTCATATGTATATACCGTACTCTATACCATCTACTGCATCTTGCCATGCCGTTCTGTACCACCACTCATTCATATATCTTTATGTACATATTCTTTATCCCTTTACACTTGTGTGTGTGTATAAGGTAGTAGTTGTGGAATTGTTAGGTTAGATTACTTGTTGGTTATTACTGCATTGTCGGAACTAGAAGCACAAGCATTTCGCTACACTCGCATTAACATCTGCTAACCATGTGTATGTGACTAATAAAATTTGATTTGATTTGATTTGATTTTTATACCCCGAGCCCCAGGATACCACCAGGTTTTATACCCCGAGCCCCATGATACCACCAGGTTTGATACCCCGAGCCCCAGGATACCACCAGGTTTGATACCCCGAGCCCCAGGATACCACCAGGTTTTATACCCCGAGCCCCAGGATACCACCAGGTTTTATACCCGAGCCCCATGATACCACCAGGTTTGATACCCCGAGCCCCAGGATAACACCAGGTTTGATACCCCGAGCCCCAGGATACCACCAGGTTTTATACCCGAGCCCCATGATACCACCAGGTTTGATACCCCGAGCCTAAGGATACCACCAGGTTTGATACCCCGAGCCCCAGGATACCACCAGGTTTGATACCCCGAGCCCCAGGATACCACCAGGTTTTATACCCCGAGCCCCAGGATACCACCAGGTTTTATACCCCGAGCCCCAGGATACCACCAGGTTTTATACCCCGAGCCCCAGGATACCACCAGGTTTTATACCCCGAGCCCCAGGATACCACCAGGTTTTATACCCCGAGCCCCAGGATACCACCAGGTTTGATACCCCGAGCCCCAGGATACCACCAGGTTTTATACCCGAGCCCCAGGATACCACCAGGTTTTATACCCGAGCCCCAGGATACCACCAGGTTTTATACCCCGAGCCCCAGGATACCACCAGGTTTTATACCCGAGCCCCAGGACACCACCAGGTTTTATACCCCGAGCCCCAGGATACCACCAGGTTTTATACCCGAGCCCCAGGATACCACCAGGTTTTATACCACGAGCCCCAGGATACCACCAGGTTTTATACCCCGAGCCCCAGGATACCACCAGGTTTTATACCCCGAGCCCCAGGATACCACCAGGTTTTATACCCCGAGCCCCAGGATACCACCAGGTTTGATACCCCGAGCCCCAGGATACCACCAGGTTTTATACCCGAGCCCCAGGATACCACCAGGTTTTATACCCGAGCCCCAGGATACCACCAGGTTTTATACCCCGAGCCCCAGGATACCACCAGGTTTTATACCCCGAGCCCCAGGATACCACCAGGTTTTATACCCGAGCCCCAGGATACCACCAGGTTTTATACCCGAGCCCCAGGATACCACCAGGTTTTACACCCCGAGCCCCAGGATACCACCAGGTTTTATACCCGAGCCCCAGGATACCACCAGGTTTTATACCCGAGCCCCAGGATACCACCAGGTTTTATACCCGAGCCCCAGGATACCACCAGGTTTTATACCCGAGCCCCAGGATACCACCAGGTTTTATACCCGAGCCCCAGGATACCACCAGGTTTTATACCCGAGCCCCAGGATACCACCAGGTTTTATACCCCGAGCCCCAGGATACCACCAGGTTTTATACCCGAGCACCAGGATACCACCAGGTTTTATACCCGAGCCCCAGGATACCACCAGGTTTTATACCCGAGCCCCATGATACCACCAGGTTTTATTTAGTCCCGGGAATCGAGATGTTTCTCACCATAGAGCTGCAGATGATAACAGCTGGTGAGATGGCAGAGGAGGTCCGGTAGTTTTGTGCCGTTTTGGTGGCTGACGGAGGAGTTTGTGCATCAGAGACCCTCGAGGTCCGGTGAGAGGAGGAGCGGATCCAAGTCCGGGACAAAGTCCAATCAGGAAGTTGGAGGATACAAATCCTGGGTAGAATCCGAGACAGAATCCCCCTGGGAAGGAGTCCGGATAGGGGACGATGGTGCGGGCATCTCCGAAGCCAAGAGGACAAAGCTTTTTGACAAGTGGATTTAGATTGGGCTTCCTAACGCCAAGAAGCCCCATTCGCCACAGGACTCTTCCCTCAATGTGGCCTATGGCGAGTGTCGTGTTTCCATGGGTTGGAAGCAGGAATGATAACAGTACCTTCTGCCAAATCCATCAGAAGCAACCGTCCTGCTCCACTTCCCAGGGAAGTGGGAGACTTCTTCGAGGAGTGTCCCTGGAAGGCATTGGCGATTCAGTGTTGACATGGCGGTGATACTCTCAAGACATCGGATTGGCATCCATCCTGTGGTCTAGAGAAGGAGAAGGTAGGCAGAGGTACTCCTACCACCAACCTACATCCAGCTGTTTACTCTGACTCTACCACCAACCTACATCCAGCTGTTTACTCTGACTCTACCACCAACCTACATCCAGCTGTTTACTCTGACTCTACCACTAAACTACATCCATCGGTGTACTCTGACTCTACCACTAAACTACATCCAGCTGTTTACTCTGACTCTACCACCAACCTACATCCAGCTGTTTACTCTGACTCTACCACCAACCTACATCCAGCTGTTTACTCTGACTCTACCACTAAACTACATCCATCGGTGTACTCTGACTCTACCACTAAACTACATCCAGCTGTTTACTCTGACTCTACCACCAACCTACATCCAGCTGTTTACTCTGACTCTACCACCAACCTACATCCAGCTGTTTACTCTGACTCTACCACTAAACTACATCCAGCTGTGTACTCTGACTCTACCACTAAACTACATCCAGCTGTGTACTCTGACTCTACCACTAAACTACATCCAGCTGGTTACTCTGACTCTACCACTAAACTACATCCAGCGGTTTACTCTGACTCTACCACTAAACTACATCCAGCTGATTACTCTGACTCTACCACTAAACTACATCCAGCTGTGTACTCTGACTCTACCACTAAACTACATCCAGCTGTGTACTCTGACTCTACCACTAAACTACATCCAGCTGTGTACTCTGACTCTACCACTAAACTACATCCAGCTGATTACTCTGACTCTACCACTAAACTACATCCAGCTGTGTACTCTGACTCTACCTTTAAACTACATCCAGCTGTTTACTCTGACTCTACCACTAAACTACATCCAGCTGTTTACTCTGACTCTACCACTAAACTACATCCAGCGGATTACTCTGACTCTACCACTAAACTACATCCAGCTGTGTACTCTGACTCTACCACTAAACTACATCCAGCTGTTTACTCTGACTCTACCACTAAACTACATCCAGCTGTGTACTCTGACTCTACCACTAAACTACATCCAGCTGTTTACTCTGACTCTTCCACTAAACTACATCCAGCGGTTTACTATGACTCTACCACTAAACTACATCCAGCTGTGTACTCTGACTCTACCACTAAACTACATCCAGCTGTGTACTCTGACTCTACCACTAAACTACATCCAGCTGTGTACTCTGACTCTACCACTAAACTACATCCAGCTGTGTACTCTGACTCTACCACTAAACTACATCCAGCTGTGTACTCTGACTCTACCACTAAACTACATCCAGCTGTTTACTCTGACTCTACCACTAAACTACATCCAGCTGTTTACTCTGACTCTACCACTAAACTACATCCAGCTGTGTACTCTGACTCTACCACTAAACTACATCCAGCTGTGTACTCTGACTCTACCACTAAACTACATCCAGCTGTGTACTCTGACTCTACCACTAAACTACATCCAGCTGATTACTCTGACTCTACCATTAAACTACATCCAGCTGATTACTCTGACTCTACCACTAAACTACATCCAGCTGTGTACTCTGACTCTACCACTAAACTACATCCAGCTGTGTACTCTGACTCTACCACTAAACTACATCCAGCTGATTACTCTGACTCTACCACTAAACTACATCCAGCTGTTTACTCTGACTCTACCACTAAACTACATCCAGCTGATTACTCTGACTCTACCACTAAACTACATCCAGCTGTTTACTCTGACTCTACCACTAAACTACATCCAGCTGTGTACTCTGACTCTACCACTAAACTACATCCAGCTGTTTACTCTGACTCTACCACTAAACTACATCCAGCTGTGTACTCTGACTCTACCACTAAACTACATCCAGCTGGTTACTCTGACTCTACCACTAAACTACATCCAGCTGTGTACTCTGACTCTACCACTAAACTACATCCAGCTGTGTACTCTGACTCTACCACTAAACTACATCCAGCTGTGTACTCTGACTCTACCACTAAACTACATCCAGCTGTGTACTCTGACTCTACCACTAAACTACATCCAGCTGTTTACTCTGACTCTACCACTAAACTACATCCAGCTGTGTACTCTGACTCTACCACTAAACTACATCCAGCTGTGTACTCTGACTCTACCACTAAACTACATCCAGCTGTTTACTCTGACTCTACCACTAAACTACATCCAGCGGTGTACTCTGACTCTACCACTAAACTACATCCAGCTGTTTACTCTGACTCTACCACTAAACTACATCCAGCTGTTTACTCTGACTCTACCACTAAACTACATCCAGCTGTTTACTCTGACTCTACCACTAAACTACATCCAGCTGTGTACTCTGACTCTACCACTAAACTACATCCAGCTGTGTACTCTGACTCTACCACTAAACTACATCCAGCTGTGTACTCTGACTCTACCACTAAACTACATCCAGCTGTTTACTCTGACTCTACCACTAAACTACATCCAGCGGTGTACTCTGACTCTACCACTAAACTACATCCAGCTGTTTACTCTGACTCTACCACTAAACTACCTCCAGCTGTTTACTCTGACTCTACCACTAAACTACATCCAGCTGGTTACTCTGACTCTACCACTAAACTACATCCAGCTGTGTACTCTGACTCTACCACTAAACTACATCCAGCTGTGTACTCTGACTCTACCACTAAACTACATCCAGCTGTGTACTCTGACTCTACCACTAAACTACATCCAGCTGTGTACTCTGACTCTACCACTAAACTACATCCAGCTGTTTACTCTGACTCTACCACTAAACTACATCCAGCTGTGTACTCTGACTCTACCACTAAACTACATCCAGCTGTGTACTCTGACTCTACCACTAAACTACATCCAGCTGTTTACTCTGACTCTACCACTAAACTACATCCAGCGGTGTACTCTGACTCTACCACTAAACTACATCCAGCTGTGTACTCTGACTCTACCACTAAACTACATCCAGCTGTTTACTCTGACTCTACCACTAAACTACATCCAGCTGTTTACTCTGACTCTACCACTAAACTACATCCAGCTGATTACTCTGACTCTACCACTAAACTACATCCAGCTGTTTACTCTGACTCTACCACTAAACTACATCCAGCTGTTTACTCTGACTCTACCACTAAACTACATCCAGCTGTTTACTCTGACTCTACCACTAAACTACATCCAGCTGTTCACTCTGACTCTACCACTAAACTACATCCAGCTGTGTACTCTGACTCTACCACTAAACTACATCCAGCTGTTTACTCTGACTCTACCACTAAACTACATCCAGCTGTGTACTCTGACTCTACCACTAAACTACATCCAGCTGATTACTCTGACTCTACCACTAAACTACATCCAGCTGTTTACTCTGACTCTACCACTAAACTACATCCAGCTGTTTACTCTGACTCTACCACTAAACTACATCCAGCTGTTTACTCTGACTCTACCACTAAACTACATCCAGCTGTTCACTCTGACTCTACCACTAAACTACATCCAGCTGTGTACTCTGACTCTACCTCTAAACTACATCCAGCTGATTACTCTGACTCTACCACTAAACTACATCCAGCTGATTACTCTGACTCTACCACTAAACTACATCCAGCTGTTTACTCTGACTCTACCACTAAACTACATCCAGCTGTGTACTCTGACTCTACCACTAAACTACATCCAGCGGTGTACTCTGACTCTACCACTAAACTACATCCAGCTGTGTACTCTGACTCTACCACTAAACTACATCCAGCTGTTTACTCTGACTCTACCACTAAACTACATCCAGCTGATTACTCTGACTCTACCACTAAACTACATCCAGCTGTTTACTCTGACTCTACCACTAAACTACATCCAGCTGTGTACTCTGACTCTACCACTAAACTACATCCAGCTGTGTACTCTGACTCTACCACTAAACTACATCCAGCTGTTTACTCTGACTCTACCACTAAACTACATCCAGCTGTTTACTCTGACTCTACCACTAAACTACATCCAGCGGTGTACTCTGACTCTACCACTAAACTACATCCAGCTGTGTACTCTGACTCTACCACTAAACTACATCCAGCTGTGTACTCTGACTCTACCACTAAACTACATCCAGCTGTGTACTCTGACTCTACCACTAAACTACATCCAGCTGATTACTCTGACTCTACCACTAAACTACATCCAGCTGTGTACTCTGACTCTACCACTAAACTACATCCAGCTGGTTACTCTGACTCTACCACTAAACTACATCCAGCTGTGTACTCTGACTCTACCACTAAACTACATCCAGCTGGTTACTCTGACTCTACCACTAAACTACATCCAGCTGGTTACTCTGACTCTACCACTAAACTACATCCAGCTGTGTACTCTGACTCTACCACTAAACTACATCCAGCTGTTTACTCTGACTCTACCACTAAACTACATCCAGCTGTTTACTCTGACTCTACCACTAAACTACATCCAGCGGTGTACTCTGACTCTACCACTAAACTACATCCAGCTGTGTACTCTGACTCTACCACTAAACTACATCCAGCTGTTTACTCTGACTCTACCACTAAACTACCTCCAGCTGTTTACTCTGACTCTACCACTAAACTACCTCCAGCTGTTTACTCTGACTCTACCACTAAACTACATCCAGCTGTTTACTCTGTCTCTACCACTAAACTACATCCAGCTGTTTACTCTGACTCTACCACTAAACTACATCCAGCTGTTTACTCTGACTCTACCACTAAACTACATCCAGCTGTTTACTCTGACTCTACCACTAAACTACATCCAGCTGTTTACTCTGACTCTACCACTAAACTACATCCAGCTGTGTACTCTGACTCTACCACTAAACTACATCCAGCTGTGTACTCTGACTCTACCACTAAACTACATCCAGCTGTGTACTCTGACTCTACCACTAAACTACATCCAGCTGTTTACTCTGACTCTACCACTAAACTACATCCAGCGGTGTACTCTGACTCTACCACTAAACTACATCCAGCTGTTTACTCTGACTCTACCACTAAACTACCTCCAGCTGTTTACTCTGACTCTACCACTAAACTACATCCAGCTGGTTACTCTGACTCTACCACTAAACTACATCCAGCTGTGTACTCTGACTCTACCACTAAACTACATCCAGCTGTGTACTCTGACTCTACCACTAAACTACATCCAGCTGTGTACTCTGACTCTACCACTAAACTACATCCAGCTGTGTACTCTGACTCTACCACTAAACTACATCCAGCTGTTTACTCTGACTCTACCACTAAACTACATCCAGCTGTGTACTCTGACTCTACCACTAAACTACATCCAGCTGTGTACTCTGACTCTACCACTAAACTACATCCAGCTGTTTACTCTGACTCTACCACTAAACTACATCCAGCGGTGTACTCTGACTCTACCACTAAACTACATCCAGCTGTGTACTCTGACTCTACCACTAAACTACATCCAGCTGTTTACTCTGACTCTACCACTAAACTACATCCAGCTGTTTACTCTGACTCTACCACTAAACTACATCCAGCTGTTTACTCTGACTCTACCACTAAACTACATCCAGCTGTGTACTCTGACTCTACCACTAAACTACATCCAGCTGTGTACTCTGACTCTACCACTAAACTACATCCAGCTGTTTACTCTGACTCTACCACTAAACTACATCCAGCTGTTTACTCTGACTCTACCACTAAACTACATCCAGCGGTGTACTCTGACTCTACCACTAAACTACATCCAGCTGTGTACTCTGACTCTACCACTAAACTACATCCAGCTGTTTACTCTGACTCTACCACTAAACTACATCCAGCTGTGTACTCTGACTCTACCACTAAACTACATCCAGCTGTTTACTCTGACTCTACCACTAAACTACCTCCAGCTGTTTACTCTGACTCTACCACTAAACTACCTCCAGCTGTTTACTCTGACTCTACCACTAAACTACATCCAGCTGTTTACTCTGACTCTACCACTAAACTACATCCAGCTGATTACTCTGACTCTACCACTAAACTACATCCAGCTGTGTACTCTGACTCTACCACTAAACTACATCCAGCTGTTTACTCTGTCTCTACCACTAAACTACATCCAGCTGTTTACTCTGACTCTACCACTAAACTACATCCAGCTGGTTACTCTGACTCTACCACTAAACTACATCCAGCTGTTTACTCTGACTCTACCACTAAACTACATCCAGCTGTTTACTCTGACTCTACCACTAAACTACATCCAGCTGTTTACTCTGACTCTACCACTAAACTACATCCAGCTGTGTACTCTGACTCTACCACTAAACTACATCCAGCTGTGTACTCTGACTCTACCACTAAACTACATCCAGCTGTGTACTCTGACTCTACCACTAAACTACATCCAGCTGTTTACTCTGACTCTACCACTAAACTACATCCAGCGGTGTACTCTGACTCTACCACTAAACTACATCCAGCTGTTTACTCTGACTCTACCACTAAACTACCTCCAGCTGTTTACTCTGACTCTACCACTAAACTACATCCAGCTGGTTACTCTGACTCTACCACTAAACTACATCCAGCTGTGTACTCTGACTCTACCACTAAACTACATCCAGCTGTGTACTCTGACTCTACCACTAAACTACATCCAGCTGTGTACTCTGACTCTACCACTAAACTACATCCAGCTGTGTACTCTGACTCTACCACTAAACTACATCCAGCTGTTTACTCTGACTCTACCACTAAACTACATCCAGCTGTGTACTCTGACTCTACCACTAAACTACATCCAGCTGTGTACTCTGACTCTACCACTAAACTACATCCAGCTGTTTACTCTGACTCTACCACTAAACTACATCCAGCGGTGTACTCTGACTCTACCACTAAACTACATCCAGCTGTGTACTCTGACTCTACCACTAAACTACATCCAGCTGTTTACTCTGACTCTACCACTAAACTACATCCAGCTGTTTACTCTGACTCTACCACTAAACTACATCCAGCTGTTTACTCTGACTCTACCACTAAACTACATCCAGCTGTGTACTCTGACTCTACCACTAAACTACATCCAGCTGTTTACTCTGACTCTACCACTAAACTACATCCAGCGGTGTACTCTGACTCTACCACTAAACTACATCCAGCTGTTTACTCTGACTCTACCACTAAACTACCTCCAGCTGTTTACTCTGACTCTACCACTAAACTACATCCAGCTGGTTACTCTGACTCTACCACTAAACTACATCCAGCTGTGTACTCTGACTCTACCACTAAACTACATCCAGCTGTGTACTCTGACTCTACCACTAAACTACATCCAGCTGTGTACTCTGACTCTACCACTAAACTACATCCAGCTGTTTACTCTGACTCTACCACTAAACTACATCCAGCTGTTTACTCTGACTCTACCACTAAACTACATCCAGCTGATTACTCTGACTCTACCACTAAACTACATCCAGCTGTTTACTCTGACTCTACCACTAAACTACATCCAGCTGTTTACTCTGACTCTACCACTAAACTACATCCAGCTGTTTACTCTGACTCTACCACTAAACTACATCCAGCTGTTTACTCTGACTCTACCACTAAACTACATCCAGCTGTTTACTCTGACTCTACCACTAAACTACATCCAGCTGTGTACTCTGACTCTACCACTAAACTACATCCAGCTGTGTACTCTGACTCTACCACTAAACTACATCCAGCTGTTTACTCTGACTCTACCACTAAACTACATCCAGCTGTGTACTCTGACTCTACCACTAAACTACATCCAGCTGTTTACTCTGACTCTTCCACTAAACTACATCCAGCTGTTTACTCTGACTCTACCACTAAACTACATCCAGCTGTGTACTCTGACTCTACCACTAAACTACATCCAGCTGTGTACTCTGACTCTACCACTAAACTACATCCAGCTGTGTACTCTGACTCTACCACTAAACTACATCCAGCTGTGTACTCTGACTCTACCACTAAACTACATCCAGCTGTGTACTCTGACTCTACCACTAAACTACATCCAGCTGTGTACTCTGACTCTACCACTAAACTACATCCAGCTGTTTACTCTGACTCTACCACTAAACTACATCCAGCTGTTTACTCTGACTCTACCACTAAACTACATCCAGCTGTGTACTCTGACTCTACCACTAAACTACATCCAGCTGTGTACTCTGACTCTACCACTAAACTACATCCAGCTGTGTACTCTGACTCTACCACTAAACTACATCCAGCTGTGTACTCTGACTCTACCACTAAACTACATCCAGCTGTGTACTCTGACTCTACCACTAAACTACATCCAGCTGTTTACTCTGACTCTACCACTAAACTACATCCAGCTGTGTACTCTGACTCTACCACTAAACTACATCCAGCTGTGTACTCTGACTCTACCACTAAACTACATCCAGCTGTGTACTCTGACTCTACAACTAAACTACATCCAGCTGTGTACTCTGACTCTACCACTAAACTACATCCAGCTGTTTACTCTGACTCTTCCACTAAACTACATCCAGCTGTTTACTCTGACTCTACCACTAAACTACATCCAGCTGTGTACTCTGACTCTACCACTAAACTACATCCAGCTGTGTACTCTGACTCTACCACTAAACTACATCCAGCTGTGTACTCTGACTCTACCACTAAACTACATCCAGCTGTGTACTCTGACTCTTCCACTAAACTACATCCAGCTGTTTACTCTGACTCTTCCACTAAACTACATCCAGCTGTTTACTTTGACTCTACCACTAAACTACATCCAGCTGTGTACTCTGACTCTACCACTAAACTACATCCAGCTGTGTACTCTGACTCTACCACTAAACTACATCCAGCTGTGTACTCTGACTCTACCACTAAACTACATCCAGCTGTTTACTCTGACTCTTCCACTAAACTACATCCAGCTGTTTACTCTGACTCTACCACTAAACTACATCCAGCTGTGTACTCTGACTCTACCACTAAACTACATCCAGCTGTGTACTCTGACTCTACCACTAAACTACATCCAGCTGTGTACTCTGACTCTACCACTAAACTACATCCAGCTGTGTACTCTGACTCTTCCACTAAACTACATCCAGCTGTTTACTCTGACTCTTCCACTAAACTACATCCAGCTGTTTACTCTGACTCTACCACTAAACTACATCCAGCTGTGTACTCTGACTCTACCACTAAACTACATCCAGCTGTGTACTCTGACTCTACCACTAAACTACATCCAGCTGTGTACTCTGACTCTACCACTAAACTACTTCCAGCTGTGTACTCTGACTCTACCACTAAACTAACCCAGCTGTGTACTCTGACTCTACCACTAAACTACTTCCAGCTGTGTACTCTGACTCTACCACTAAACTACTTCCAGCTGTGTACTCTGACTCTACCACTAAAATACATCCAGCTGTGTACTCTGACTCTACCACTAAACTACATCCAGCTGTTTACTCTGACTCTACCACTAAACTACATCCAGCTGTTTACTCTGACTCTACCACTAAACTACATCCAGCTGTGTACTCTGACTCTACCACTAAACTACATCCAGCTGTGTACTCTGACTCTACCACTAAACTACATCCAGCTGTTTACTCTGACTCTACCACTAAACTACATCCAGCTGTTTACTCTGACTCTACCACTAAACTACATCCAGCTGTGTACTCTGACTCTACCACTAAACTACATCCAGCTGTGTACTCTGACTCTACCACTAAACTACATCCAGCTGTGTACTCTGACTCTACCACTAAACTACATCCAGCTGTGTACTCTGACTCTACCACTAAACTACATCCAGCTGTGTACTCTGACTCTACCACTAAACTACATCCAGCTGTTTACTCTGACTCTACCACTAAACTACATCCAGCTGTGTACTCTGACTCTACCACTAAACTACATCCAGCTGTGTACTCTGACTCTACCACTAAACTACATCCAGCTGTGTACTCTGACTCTACCACTAAACTACATCCAGCTGTGTACTCTGACTCTACCACTAAACTACATCCAGCTGTTTACTCTGACTCTTCCACTAAACTACATCCAGCTGTTTACTCTGACTCTACCACTAAACTACATCCAGCTGTGTACTCTGACTCTACCACTAAACTACATCCAGCTGTGTACTCTGACTCTACCACTAAACTACATCCAGCTGTGTACTCTGACTCTACCACTAAACTACATCCAGCTGTGTACTCTGACTCTACCACTAAACTACATCCAGCTGTGTACTCTGACTCTTCCACTAAACTACATCCAGCTGTTTACTCTGACTCTACCACTAAACTACATCCAGCTGTGTACTCTGACTCTTCCACTAAACTACATCCAGCTGTTTACTCTGACTCTACCACTAAACTACATCCAGCTGTGTACTCTGACTCTACCACTAAACTACATCCAGCTGTTTACTCTGACTCTACCACTAAACTACATCCAGCTGTGTACTCTGACTCTACCACTAAACTACATCCAGTCGACACAGTTGATACACTTTCACATAGGGACAACCCAGCTAACACAAACACACACACTGCCCCTCAATTGTCTGAACACACACACACACACACACACACACACACACACACACACACACACACACACACACACACACACACACACACACACACACACACACACACACACACACACACACACACACACACACACACTGTCCAATAGTTATCATTCCTCTACTCACCTGTTAAACATAACACTTATCAGAGGACAGATGGTCCTCATATAAGGAGTCTTCAACTTTGTCTGTTTTCCATTTAGAAACGATTGAACTACTTTACGTTCTACACACGCAGACACACGTAGACACACACACACACGCAGACACACACACACGCAGACACACACACACGCAGACACACACACACACACACACACACACACACACACACACACACACACACACACACACACACACACACACACACACGCACACACACACGCAGACACACACGCAGACACACACGCAGACACACACGCAGACACACACACTCACACACACACACGCAGACACACACACGCAGACACACACACACACACGCAGACACACACACGCAGACTAGGATTTAGAGAGATAATAGCTTCCTGTTCTTTCCTCTGTAGGATCTGGGGAAGGACTCAGTTTCACATTCCATATTGATAAAGTCAAGAAACCTACAGCACGATACAACAGACACACACAACCTACAGCACGATACAACACACACACACACAACCTACAGCACGATACAACACACACACAACCTACAGCACGATACAACACACACACAACCTACAGCACGATACAACACACACACACAACCTACAGCACGATACAACACACACACAACCTACAGCACGATACAACACACACACACAACCTACAGCACGATACAACAGACACACAACCTACAGTACGATACAACAGACACACACAACCTACAGCACGATACAACAGACACACAACCTACAGCACGATACAACAGACACACAACCTACAGTACGATACAACAGACACACACAACCTACAGCACGATACAACAGACACACAACCTACAGCACGATACAACAGACACACAACCTACAGCACGATACAACAGACACACAACCTACAGCATCATACAACACACACACAACCTACAGCACGATACAACAGACACACAACCTACAGCACGATACAACAGACACACAACCTACAGCACGATACAACAGACACACACAACCTACAGCACGATACAACACACACACACAACCTACAGCACGATACAACAGACACACAACCTACAGCACGATACAACAGACACACAACCTACAGCACGATACAACAGACACACAACCTACAGCACGATACAACAGACACACACAACCTACAGCACGATACAACAGACACACACAACCTACAGCACGATACAACAGACACACAACCTACAGCACGATACAACACACACACACAACCTACAGCACGATACAACACACACACAACCTACAGCACGATACAACACACACACACAACCTACAGCACGATACAACAGACACACAACCTACAGCACGATACAACAGACACACACAACCTACAGCACGATACAACAGACACACAACCTACAGCACGATACAACAGACACACAACCTACAGCACGATACAACACACACACAACCTACAGCACGATACAACAGACACACACAACCTACAGCACGATACAACACACACACAACCTACAGCACGATACAACAGACACACAACCTACAGCATCATACAACACACACACAACCTACAGCACGATACAACAGACACACAACCTACAGCACGATACAACAGACACACAACCTACAGCACGATACAACAGACACACACAACCTACAGCACGATACAACACACACACAACCTACAGCACGATACAACAGACACACACAACCTACAGCACGATACAACAGACACACACAACCTACAGCACGATACAACAGACACACACAACCTACAGCACGATACAACAGACACACAACCTACAGCACGATACAACACACACACAACCTACAGCACGATACAACAGACACACAACCTACAGCACGATACAACAGACACACACAACCTACAGCATCATACAACAGACACACACAACCTACAGCATCATACAACAGACACACACAACCTACAGCACGATACAACAGACACACACAACCTACAGCATCATACAACAGACACACACAACCTAAGTCACACAGACTTTGGAGTGTTTTCTATTCTAATCTGTAAATTACATGCATATTCTACGACCTGGGCCAAATAGTCCGTTTACCTTGGGAATGTTATTTTAAAAAACTTTAAAAAATCTGTCCCCTAGCGTCAAAAAGTTAAGAACAAATTCTTATTTACAATGAAGGCCTACCCCGGCCAAAACCGGACGACACTGGGCCAATTGTGTGCCGGCCTATTGGACTCCCGATCACAGCCGGTTGTGATACAGCCCGGGATCGAACCAGAGTCTGTAGTGACACCTCTAGCACTGAGATGTGGTGCCTTAGGCTGATGCAGCACACGGGAGTCCATACTTTACCAGCTAAAATATTGTAATCAGACTACAGATACTTTTGAAAAGCTAGATGATTACTTTCGAGGAATACTTTTAAATTCAGATGTCACGTGTGCTCCCTCTCTGGGCCTCTAGGTGACCAGGCTGCTCGTTATGGCGCACACCTGTCACCATCGTTACGCGGACCTGCGTCAGACTCACCTGGACTCCATCACCTCCCTGATTACCTGCCCTATATATGTCACTCCCTTTGGTTCCTTCGCCTGGCGTCATTGTTCCTGTTTCATGTCTGTGCGCTGTTCATGTTTCTTGTTTTGTATTATGTTGTGTTAATTTATTAAAACATTCCCTGAACTTGCTTCCCGACTCTCAGCACACATTGTTACAGCAGAAAGGATGTTTGCTGAAAAAGAATATTTGACACTTCTCTGTTTTCTCGATGACATTCAAATCAGCGTTGAAAAAAAGACGCAAGTTTAAGTTTTGTTCCACTTCAGCGAGTCTGACCACGTCAGAGACCACTATGTTGACACACCAAATGTGTTTGATGGATCGTGGGAAAAGAGCAGGAACAAGCTTTTGTAGGCAACAGTCCAGGCTATGTCTTCCAATGGTGTGACTGCTGTCGGCATCCAAAGATTATCCAACTTGAATAAACGTTTAGAGGTCAGGATGACATCAGTGGTGTAGTCTACGGCGATACGGATTTCACTTATTATTGATATCTACATAGAGCATTGATGTGAATCACACTGCCTCTCATTTAGCTATTTGCACCTTACGGATTGTGGTTGTTATGGATGGCTGTTCACAAATCTAAATGTGTATTTGAACCCAATAATGGTTGAATTCAAGAAGATTAAGCTGCCTATCAATCATTGTTTTTGAAACCAGTGGACAGCCAGTGAAAAATGAACTCTTGCAACAGCTGCATAGTGTGGATCCCAGCCTATAGAATAACAGCTGAATAGTGTGGATCCCAGCCTATAGAATAACAGCTGCACAGTGTGGATCCCAGCCTATAGAATAACAGCTGTATAGTGTGGATCCCAGCCTATAGAATAACAGCTGCATGGTGTGGATCCCAGCCTATAGAATAACAGCTACATAGTGTGGATCCCAGCCTATAGAATAACAGCTGCATAGTGTGGATCCCAGCCTATAGAATAACAGCTGCATGGTGTGGATCCCAGCCTATAGAATAACAGCTGCACAGTGTGGATCCCAGCCTATAGAATAACAGCTGCATAGTGTGGATCCCAGCCTATAGAATAACAGCTGCATAGTGGCGGATCCCAGCCTATAGAATAACAGCTGCATAGTGTAGATCTCAGCCTATAGAATAACAGCTGCATAGTGTGGATCCCAGCCTATAGAATAACAGCTGCATGGTGTGGATCCCAGCCTATAGAATAACAGCTGAATAGTGTGGATCCCAGCCTATAGAATAACAGCTGCACAGTGTGGATCCCAGCCTATAGAATAACAGCTGTATAGTGTGGATCCCAGCCTATAGAATAACAGCTGCATGGTGTGGATCCCAGCCTATAGAATAACAGCTACATAGTGTGGATCCCAGCCTATAGAATAACAGCTGCATAGTGTGGATCCCAGCCTATAGAATAACAGCTGCATAGTGTGGATCCCAGCCTATAGAATAACAGCTGCACAGTGTGGATCCCAGCCTATAGAATAACAGCTGCATAGTGTGGATCCCAGCCTATAGAATAACAGCTGCATAGTGGCGGATCCCAGCCTATAGAATAACAGCTGCATAGTGTGGATCCCAGCCTATAGAATAACAGCTGCATAGTGTGGATCCCAGCCTATAGAATAACAGCTGCATGGTGTGGATCCCAGCCTATAGAATAACAGCTGAATAGTGTGGATCCCAGCCTATAGAATAACAGCTGCATAGTGTGGATCCCAGCCTATAGAATAACAGCTGCATAGTGTGGATCCCAGCCTATAGAATAACAGCTGCACAGTGTGGATCCCAGCCTATAGAATAACAGCTGCATAGTGTGGATCCCAGCCTATAGAATAACAGCTGCATAGTGGCGGATCCCAGCCTATAGAATAACAGCTGCATAGTGTAGATCCCAGCCTATAGAATAACAGCTGCATAGTGTGGATCCCAGCCTATGTAATAAAAGTGTGGCTCAATCTAATTCATCATGATATATAAAAAAATAGGCCTAATGGACACATGTTTGCGCACTTGATAGTCTTAAAGGGCCCATCTGCTGTTGCTACATCTATTATTGGACTCTATTATAAATGATATAGACATACAGTACCAGTAATCCTGTCTCTCTGTCTCTTCGTATGGCAGTGACTGAGTGAATGTGTTTCAACCCCCTCAATTACATTAAATTAAAGGGTGTCACGTCCAGTCCACAGAAATATTTTATTTTGGTAGAGTAGGTCAGGGCGTGACTGGGGGGGTTGTTCTAGTTTATATTTTCTATGTGGGATTCTATGTTTGATTTTCTATGTTGGTGATTTGTATGATTCCTAATTAGAGGCAGCTGGTAATCGTTGTCTCTAATTGGGGATCATACTTAAGTTGCATTTTTTCCACCTGTGGGGTTATGGGATATTGTTTATGTTTAGTTGCCTGTTAGCACTGCATCGTCGTCACGGTTCGTTTATTCTTTATTTGTTTTGTATTTGCTTAATAATATGTGGAACTCGAAGTACGTTGCGCCTTGGTCCGACCATCATTATTACGAACACGGTGACAAAGGGCTTTATTGGCATGGGAAACACGTTTACCTCGCCAAAGCAAGTGAAATAGATAACAAACAAAAGTGAAATAATAAATAAAAAATGAACAGTAAACATTACACTCACAAGTTTCAAAAGAACAGAGACATTTGAAATGTAACGATGTGAAAATAGTTAAAGTAGAAAAGGGAAAATAAATAAACATAAATATGGGTTGTATTTACAACGGTGTTTGTTCTTCACTGGTTGTCTCTCTCTCTTTAACCCCCTGAGGTCGATTGACGCACCGGTGTTTGTCAGACCATGAGACATCCCTAAAACCGGTCTTCTCACGAAAACGTTTGTAGCGTCCGAACGGTTCGGCCAACAAACTAATGTGACCCCACTGTGGAAAGGGAAGATTCTCACGAACCCAGACCCAGTGACTCAGTGTTGACTCTCTCGTGAGGCTGGCGTCCAGGCAGGAGGAGCGTGAGGCTGGCGACCAGGCAGGAGGAGCGTGAGGCTGGCGACCAGGCAGGAGGAGCGTGAGGCTGGCGACCAGGCAGGAGGAGCGTGAGGCTGGCGACCAGGCAGGAGGAGCGTGAGGCTGGCTACCAGGCAGGAGGAGCGTGAGGCTGGCGACCAGGCAGGAGGAGCGTGAGGCTGGCTACCAGGCAGGAGGAGCGTGAGGCTGGCTACCAGGCAGGAGGAGCGTGAGGCTGGCGACCAGGCAGGAGGAGCGTGAGGCTGGCGTCCAGGCAGGAGGAGCGTGAGGCTGGCGACCAGGCAGGAGGAGCGTGAGGCTGGCGACCAAGCAGGAGGAGCGTGAGGCTGGCGACCAGGCAGGAGGAGCGTGAGGCTGGCTACCAGGCAGGAGGAGCGTGAGGCTGGCTACCAGGCAGGAGGAGCGTGAGGCTGGCGACCAGGCAGGAGGAACGTAAGGCTGGCGACCAGGCAGGAGGAGCGTGAGGCTGGCGACCAGGCAGGAGGAGCGTGAGGCTGGCGACCAGGCAGGAGGAGCGTGAGGCTGGCGACCAGGCAGGAGGAGCGTGAGGCTGGCGACCAGGCAGGAGGAGCGTGAGGCTGGCTACCAGGCAGGAGGAGCGTGAGGCTGGCAACCAGGCAGGAGGAGCGTGAGGCTGGCGACCAGGCAGGAGGAACGTGAGGCTGGCGACCAGGCAGGAGGAGCGTGAGGCTGGCTACCAGGCAGGAGGAGCGTGAGGCTGGCGATTTTTGACTGGAGCCATATATATACATGGGTCCTAAAATTGTCAATCAAATATCTAAATGATCCTTGGTATGACTCATAAAACAATTCAAAATGTCAGTTTGGATTTTGTATTTTAGGACCCCTCCCCCTTCTGTCCTTTCTTGTTTCTGACAAAACAGTGTCTAGATGAGTTACGACACGTTTGAGTTATGAGTCCTACATCTTCCTCTGCGACATCACGTTTACGCTAATATCCTCTGGTCTGGTGTTCTCATGTAGGTCACACACACACACACACACACACACACACACACACACACACACACACACACACACACACACACACACACACACACACACACACACACACACACACACACACACACACACACACACATCCAGAGTTCTGTTAGGTGTGGTACCAGTCTGGTTTATATCCAGAAGGAGAGAGGCTGATTGAAAAATAAGACAGGGGGCTGAGAGGAGAAGACAGGGGGCTGAGAGAGGGGCTGATTGGTGAAGACAGGGGGCTGAGAGAGGGGCTGATTGGTGAAGACAGGGGGCTGAGAGAGGGGCTGATTGGAAAAGACAGGGGGCTGAGAGAGGGGCTGATTGGAGAAGACAGGGGGCTGAGAGAGGGGCTGATTGGAGAAGACAGGGGGTTGAGAGAGGGGCTGATTGGTGAAGACAGGGGGCTGAGAGGAGAAGACAGGGGGCTGAGAGAGGGGCTGATTGGAGAAGACAGGGGGCTGAGAAAGGGGTTGATTGGTGAAGACAGGGGGTTGAGAGAGGGGCTGATTGGAGAAGACAGGGGGCTGAGAGAGGGGCTGATTGGAGAAAGGGGAAAGAGAGAGAATGAAATAGAAATCAAGAAAAAGACAGATGAAATCATGTTTTAGAGAGAGAGAGAGAGAGAGAGAGAGAGAGAGAGAGAGAGAGAGAGAGAGAGAGAGAGAGAGACAAAGAGAGAGAGACAGAGAGAGAGACATAGACAGAGAGAGAGACAGAGAGACAGAGAGACAGAGAGACAGAGAGACAGAGAGAGAGACAGCAACAGAGACAGAGAGAGAGACAGCAACAGAGACAGAGAGACAGAGAGACAGAGAGACAGAGAGACAGAGAGACAGAGAGACAGAGAGAGACAGCAACAGAGACAGAGAGAGAGACATAGACAGAGAGACAGAGAGACAGAGAGACAGAGAGACAGAGAGACAGAGACAGAGAGACAGAGAGAGAGAGAGAGAGACAGAGAGAGAGAGACAGAGAGACAGAGAGAGAGAGACAGAGAGAGAGAGAGAGAGAGAGACAGAGAGAGAGACAGACAGGGGGGGGGGGGGGGGGGCAGTAGGAAAGAATAAGATGGCAGCCAAAATTTAAAGTAGCAGACAATCAGTCTGATGTCATCATAACCACAACAATCTCTGTGGCCAGTCTCGCTGTCTTGCTCTGTAACACACACACACACACACACACACACACACACACACACACACACACACACACACACACACACACACACACACACACACACACACACACACACACACACACACACACACACACACACACACACACACACACACACACACGCTGCCCAGCTAATCGCACACACACACACACACACACTACCCAGCTAATCACATACAACACTGTCAGAATGTCTGTGTCCCAAATTGCACACTTTTCAATTTCTTATGTGGTGCACTATTTTTGACTGGAGCCATATGGGGAACATGGTGCGGTTTGGGAATCTGATGTCTGGGATTAGTTTGGTCACATAGACTATCTGTGCATCTCTATATGCTGAAAGTCAATATTGAACTTGTTCTTTAGAAACTAGCATGGCATTTGGTCAAACACATTTATCTCCGTCAGTTTACTAAAAACAGGCAGCAAACGGACTGGGCTGTTAGAGACAGCAAACGGACTGGGCTGTTAGAGACAGCAAACGGACTGGCTGTTAGAGACAGCAAACGGACTGGGCTGATAGAGACAGCAAACGGACTGGGCTGTTAGAGACAGCAAACGGACTGGGCTGTTAGAGACAGCAAACGGACTGGGCTGTTAGAGACAGCAAACGGATTGGGCTGTTAGAGACAGCAAACGGACTGGGCTGTTAGAGGTTAGAGACAGCAAATGGACTGGGCTGTTAGAGACAGCAAATGGATTGGGCTGTTAGAGACAGCAAACGGACTGGGCTGTTAGAGACAGCAAACGGATTCGGCTGTTAGAGACAGCAAACGGACTGGGCTGTTAGAGACAGCAAACGGACTGGGCTGTTAGAGACAGCAAACGGATTGTGCTGTTAGAGACAGCAAACGGACTGGGCTGATAGAGACAGCAAACGGACTGGGCTGATAGAGACAGCAAACGGACTGGGCTGATAGAGACAGCAAACGGACTGGGCTGATAGAGACAGCAAACGGACTGGGCTGATAGAGACAGCAAACGGACTGGGCTGATAGAGACAGCAAACGGACTGGGCTGTTAGAGGTTAGAGACAGCAAACGGACTGGGCTGTTAGAGACAGCAAACGGACTGGGCTGTTAGAGACAGCAAACGGATTGGGCTGTTAGAGACAGCAAACGGATTGGGCTGTTAGAGACAGCAAACGGACTGGGCTGTTGATAGAGCCAGCAAACATAGCCGATCATTCAGAGTTAGAGACAGCAGGTAGATAGGTGGTCTGAGAGTCGAAAACAGCAGGTCCGGGACAGGTAGCACGTCTGGTGAACAGGTCACGGTTCCAGGCAGAACAGTTGAAATTGGAGCAGCAGCACAACCAGGTGGACTGGGGACAGCAAGGAATCATCAGGCCAGGTAGTCCTGAAGCATGGTCCTAGGGCTCAGGTCCTCCGAGAGAGACAGAAAGAAAGAAAAAGAGAGAATTAGAGAGAGCATACTTAAATTCACACAGGACACTGGATAAGACAGGAGAAATACTCCAGATATAACAGACTGACCCTAGTCCCCCGACACATAGACTATTGCAGCATAAATACTGGGGGTTGAGACAGGAGGGGTTGGGAGACACTATGGCCCCGTCCGACAATACCCCCAGACAGGGCCAACCAGGCAGGGTATAACCCACCCACTTTGCCAAAGCACAGCCCCCACATCACTAGAGGGATATTTTCAAACCACCAACTTACCATCCTGAGACAAGGCCGAGTATAGCCCACAAAGATTTCCCCCACGGCACAAACCCGAGGGGGGCGCCAACCCAGACAGGAAAATCACGTCAGTGACTCAACCCACTCAAGTGACGCACCCCTCCTAGGGACGGCATGGAAGAGCACCAGTAAGCCAGTGACTCAGCCCCTGTAATAGGGTTAGAGGCAGAGAATCCCAGTGGAGAGAGGGGAACCGGCCAGGCAGAGACAGCAAGGGCGGTTCGTTGCTCCAGAGCCTTTCCGTTCACCTTCACACTCCTGGGCCAGACTACACTCAATCATATGACCCACTGAAGAGATAAGTCTTCAGTAAAGACTTAAAGGTTGAGACCGAGTCTGCGTCTCTCACATGGGTAGGCAGACCATTCCATAAAAATGGAGATCTATAGGAGAAAGCCCTGCCTCCAGATGTTTGCTTAGAAATTCTAGGGACAATTAGAAGGCCTGCGTCTTGTGACCGTAGCGTACGTGTAGGTATGTACGGCAGGACCAAATCGGAAAGATAGGTAGGAGCAAGCCCATGTAATGCTTTGTAGGTTAGCAGTAAAACCTTGAAATCAGCCCTTGCCTTAACAGGAAGCCAGTGTAGGGAGGCTAGCACTGGAGTAATATGATCAAATGATTTGGTTTTAGTCAGGATTCTAGCAGCCGTATTTAGCACTAACTGAAGTTTATTTAGTGATTTATTCGGGTAGCCGGAAAGTAGAGCATTGCAGTAGTCTAACTTAGAAGTGACAAAAGCATGGATTAATTTTTCTGCATCATTTTTGGACAGAAAATGTCAGATTTTTGCAATGTAACGTAGATGGAAAAAAGCTGTCCTTGAAACAGTCTTGATATGTTCGTCAAAAGAGAGATCAGGGTCCAGAGTAACACCGAGGTCCTTCACAGTTTTATTTGAGACGATTGTACAACTATCAAGATTAATTGTCAGATCCAACAGAAGATCTCTTTGTTTCTTGGGACCTAGAACAAGCATCTCTGTTTTGTCTGAGTTTAAAAGTAAAACATTTGCCACCATCCACTTCCTTATGTCTGAAACACAGGCTTCCAGGGAGGGCTATTTTGGGGCTTCACCATGTTTCATTGAAATGTACAGCTGTGTGTCATCCGCATAACAGTGAAAGTTAAAATTATGTTTCCGAATGACTACAGGAAAAGCAGGACCGGGCACGCCCCCATTCTCATCGACGGGGTTGTAGTGGAGCATGTCGAGAGCTTCAAGTTCCTTGGCGTCCACATCACCAAAAGACTAACATGGTCCAAACACATCAAGACAGTCGTGAAGAAGGGCACGACAAAACCTATTCCTCCTCAGGAGACTGAAATGGGTCCTCAGATCCTCAAAAGGTTCTACAGCTGCACCATTGAGAGGATCCTGACTGGTTGCATCATAGCTACTGACCCTGGAACTGACCCTGTATATAACTACTGACCCTGGGACTGTCCCTGTATATAACCACTGACCCTGTATATAGCTACTGACCCTTTTTATAGACACTGACCCTGGATATAGATACTGACCCTGGAACTGACCCTGTATATAACTACTGACCGTTTTTATAGACACTGACCCTGTATATAGCTACTCAGATCCTCAAAAGTTTTTACAACTGCACCGTCGAGAGCATCCTGAAGAGTTGCATCACTGCCTGCAATGGCAACATCATGTATGACATTCCCGGTTGTGTGTAAAATTATATGTTGTATTACCATATCATTTTCGTATGTTCTCTATAGTTATGTCCTTGAAAATGTGTCAATTGACCAATTCAGCACATTTGGACAGACTTGATACAAAATATTGTGTAGTGATGGAAATTCTTCATTAGATCAGTTTGAAACTTTGCACACACACTGCTGCCATCTTGTGGACAACATCTAAATTACTTGCATTTCAAAGAAAACACATGTTTTGTGGTTTGTATTATCTTTTACCAGATCTGTGTTATATTCTCCTACATTAATTTCACATTTCCACAAACTTCAAAGTGTTTCCTTTCAAATGGTATCAAGAATATGCATATCCTTGCTTCAGGTCCTGAGCTACAGGCAGTTAGATTTGGGTATGACATTTAGGAGAAAAATGAAAAAAAAGGGTACGATCCTTAAGAGGTTTGAAGCTTTTTCTTCAGCTTGATGAAAGACCGTCAATATTTAGGTCACCCAGAAAATATACCTCTTTGTTGACATCACATACATTAATCAATCATTTCACACAAATTATCTAGAGGGAAATACATTAGGTTACTTACATTGTGTCTGCGATAATGTACATTTGCTGCAGCACTACGACAACTCAGCGACACAATGGTAGGGATTAATTGAGCTGGGCTTGGGTCATCATTAAGTCATTGTTTCAACGCAGCCTTGAAATGCGAGGACAAAGTCCAGGAGCCAAGATGATTTGGATCTCTGTCATTCCTGTAGAGTATCTTCTGTTTCCAGAAGGTGTCAAAGTTATCAATAAAAGTGACTCCAGCAGAGCTACAGTCTTTTGCCAGCAGTCTGCTGAATCTTTCACACCCGCGGCCCAGCGATGGTACCGGGACTGAAATAATTGGCCGCTTTTTGGATGTCACATCCAAAACTATTGGTATACACTCTAGTTGGTTGTGTGATAACCTGGGTCATGTTACAGACATTAGTCACAGTTAGACACTTCCTCTTGAGAGGACAGCTAGTTGCTAACCAGTCAATGTTCAGGTCAACCACAAAAAAACAACCTCTTAACATCAAACACACTATCAAGCATTGCACCTATAATTATCCCAAATACTGACTGTTAACACTTGTTGGTCTATAGCAGCACCCCAAAAGAAGGGGCTTTATATGACGCAGGTGAACTTCACATGAGACGCTCTAAGAATTATAGGAATAAACATGTACAGCCCGTCTTTTCTGTAGATGTTATACCCTTTCTGTAGATGTTATACCCTTTCTGTAGATGTTATACCCTTTCTGTAGATGTTATACCCTTTCTGTAGATGTTATACCCTTTCTGTAGATGTTATACCCTTTCTGTAGATGTTATACCCTTTCTGTAGATGTTATACCCTTTCTGTAGATGTTATACCTTTTCTGTAGATGTTATACCCTTTCTGTAGATGTTATACCCTTTTCTGTAGATGTTATACCCTTTCTGTAGATGGTATACCCTTTCTGTAGATGGTATACCCTTTCTGTAGATGTTATACCCTTTCTGTAGATGTTATACCCTTTCTGTAGATGTTATACCCTTTCTGTAGATGTTATACCCTTTCTGTAGATGGTATACCCTTTCTGTAGATGGTATACCCTTTCTGTAGATGGTATACCCTTTCTGTAGATGGTATACCCTTTCTGTAGATGTTATACCCTTTCTGTAGATGTTATACCCTTTCTGTAGATGTTATACCCTTTCTGTAGATGTTATACCCTTGTATTGTAACTGCTGTATCAAAGGAATTATCTAAGTGAGTTTTAGAGATGGGCAGTATATGAATGTTTTGTTAGCAAGTTATTTATTTCATGAACCTTATTTCTACGTATATATTTTAATATGGGTTATTTTCAGCCCTTTCTTGGGTAGCTGATCACAGATATAGACATGATATGGAGAAAATAATCAATCAAATGGAGGGAACAACTCAACTCCCCGTGGAGGTAAAGAGGTATGGGACTGTAGGTGGAGGTAAAGAGGTATGGGACTGTAGGTGCAGGTAAAGAGGTATGTGACTGTAGGTGGAGGTAAAGAGGTATGGGACTGTAGGTGGAGGTAAAGAGGTATGGGACTGTAGGTGGAGGTAAAGAGGTATGGGACTGTAGGTGGAGGTAAAGAGGTATGGGACTGTAGGTGGAGGTAAAGAGGTATGTGACTGTAGGTGGAGGTAAAGAGGTATGGGACTGTAGGTGGAGGTAAAGAGGTATGTGACTGTAGGTGGAGGTAAAGAGGTATGGGACTGTAGGTGGGGGTAAAGAGGTGTGGGACTGTAGGTGGAGGTAAAGAGGTATGTGACTGTAGGTGGAGGTAAAGAGGTATGGGACTGTAGGTGGAGGTAAAGAGGTATGTGACTGTAGGTGGAGTGAAAGAGGTATGGGACTGTAGGTGGAGTGAAAGAGGTATGGGACTGTAGGTGGAGGTAAAGAGGTATGGGACTGTAGGTGGAGGTAAAGAGGTATGTGATTGTAGGTGGAGGTAAAGAGGTATGAGACTGTAGGTGGAGGTAAAGAGGTATGGGACTGTAGGTGGAGGTAAAGAGGTGTGTGACTGTAGGTGGAGGTAAAGAGTTATGGGACTGTAGGTGGAGTGAAAGAGGTATGGGACTGTAGGTGTAGGTAAAGAGGTATGGGACTGTAGGTGGAGGTAAAGAGGTATGTGACTGTAGGTGGAGTGAAAGAGGTATGGGACTGTAGGTGGAGGTAAAGAGGTATGGGACTGTAGGTGTAGGTAAAGAGGTATGGGACTGTAGGTGGAGGTAAAGAGGTATGGGACTGCAGGTGGAGGTAAAGAGGTATGGGACTGTAGGTGGAGGTAAAGAGGTATGGGACTGTAGGTGGAGGTAAAGAGGTATGGGACTGTAGGTGGAGGTAAAGAGGTATGTGACTGTAGGTGGAGGTAAAGATGTATGTGACTGTAGGTGGAGGTAAAGATGTATGTGACTGTAGGTGGAGTGAAAGAGGTTTGTGATTTTAGGTGGATGTAAAGAGGTGTGGGAATGTATGTGGAGGTAAAGAGGTGTGGGACTGTAGGTGGAGGTAAAGAGGTGTGGGACTGTAGGTGGAGGTAAAGAGGTATGTGACTGTAGGTGGAGGTAAAGAGGTATGGGACTGCAGGTGGAGGTAAAGAGGTATGTGACTGTAGGTGGAGGTAAAGAGGTATGGGACTGCAGGTGGAGGTAAAGAGGTATGGGACTGCAGGTGGAGGTAAAGAGGTATGTGACTGTAGGTGGAGGTAAAGAGGTATGGGACTGTAGGTGGAGGTAAAGAGGTATGGGTCTGTAGGTGGAGGTAAAGAGGTATGTGGAGGTAAAGAGGTATGTGACTGTAGGTGGAGGTAAAGAGGTATGGGACTGTAGGTGGAGTGAAAGAGGTATGGGACTGTAGGTGGAGGTAAAGAGGTATGTGACTGTAGGTGGAGGTAAAGAGGTATGTGACTGTAGGTGGAGGTAAAGAGGTATGGGACTGTAGGTGGAGGTAAAGAGGTATGTGACTGTAGGTGGAGGTAAAGAGGTATGGGACTGCAGGTGGAGGTAAAGAGGTATGTGACTGTAGGTGGAAGTAAAGAGGTATGGGACTGTAGGTGGAGGTAAAGAGGTATGTGACTGTAGGTGGAGGTAAAGAGGTATGGGACTGCAGGTGGAGGTAAAGAGGTATGGGACTGTAGGTGGAGGTAAAGAGGTATGTGACTGTAGGTGGAGGTAAAGAGGTATGGGACTGCAGGTGGAGGTAAAGAGGTATGTGACTGTAGGTGGAGGTAAAGATGTATGTGACTGTAGGTGGAGTGAAAGAGGTTTGTGATTTTAGGTGGATGTAAAGAGGTGTGGGAATGTATGTGGAGGTAAAGAGGTGTGGGACTGTAGGTGGAGGTAAAGAGGTGTGGGACTGTAGGTGGAGGTAAAGAGGTATGTGACTGTAGGTGGAGGTAAAGAGGTATGGGACTGCAGGTGGAGGTAAAGAGGTATGTGACTGTAGGTGGAGGTAAAGAGGTATGGGACTGCAGGTGGAGGTAAAGAGGTATGGGACTGCAGGTGGAGGTAAAGAGGTATGTGACTGTAGGTGGAGGTAAAGAGGTATGGGACTGTAGGTGGAGGTAAAGAGGTATGGGTCTGTAGGTGGAGGTAAAGAGGTATGTGGAGGTAAAGAGGTATGTGACTGTAGGTGGAGGTAAAGAGGTATGGGACTGTAGGTGGAGTGAAAGAGGTATGGGACTGTAGGTGGAGGTAAAGAGGTATGTGACTGTAGGTGGAGGTAAAGAGGTATGTGACTGTAGGTGGAGGTAAAGAGGTATGGGACTGTAGGTGGAGGTAAAGAGGTATGTGACTGTAGGTGGAGGTAAAGAGGTATGGGACTGCAGGTGGAGGTAAAGAGGTATGTGACTGTAGGTGGAAGTAAAGAGGTATGGGACTGTAGGTGGAGGTAAAGAGGTATGTGACTGTAGGTGGAGGTAAAGAGGTATGGGACTGCAGGTGGAGGTAAAGAGGTATGTGACTGTAGGTGGAGGTAAAGAGGTATGTGACTGTAGGTGGAGGTAAATAGGTATGTGACTGTAGGTGGAGATAAAGAGGAATGTGACTGCAGGTGGAGATAAAGAGGAATGTGACTGCAGGTGGAGGTAAAGAGGTATGGGACTGCAGGTGGAGGTAAAGAGGTATGGGACTGTAGGTGGAGGTAAAGAGGTATGTGACTGTAGGTGGAGGTAAAGAGGTATGGGACTGCAGGTGGAGGTAAAGAGGTATGGTACTATAGGTGGAGGTAAAGAGGTATGGGACTGTAGGTGGAGGTAAAGAGGTATGTGACTGTAGGTGGAGTTAAATATGTATGTGACTGTAGGTGGAGTGAAAGAGGTTTGTGACTGTAGGTGGAGGTAAAGAGGTATGGGACTGCAGGTGGAGGTAAAGAGGTATGGGACTGTAGGTGGAGGTAAAGAGGTATGTGACTGTAGGTGGAGTTAAATATGTATGTGACTGTAGGTGGAGTGAAAGAGGTTTGTGACTGTAGGTGGAGGTAAAGAGGTATGGGACTGCAGGTGGAGGTAAAGAGGTATGGGACTGTAGGTGGAGGTAAAGAGGTATGTGACTGTAGGTGGAGGTAAAGAGGTATGGGACTGCAGGTGGAGGTAAAGAGGTATGGTACTATAGGTGGAGGTAAAGAGGTATGGGACTGTAGGTGGAGGTAAAGAGGTATGTGACTGTAGGTGGAGTTAAATATGTATGTGACTGTAGGTGGAGTGAAAGAGGTTTGTGACTGTAGGTGGAGGTAAAGAGGTGTGGGACTGTAGGTGGAGGTAAAGAGGTATGGGACTGTAGGTGGAGGTAAAGATGTATGTGACTGTAGGTGGAGGTAAAGAGGTATGTGACTGTAGGTGGAGG
Source organism: Salvelinus alpinus (assembly GCF_045679555.1). NCBI lineage: Eukaryota > Metazoa > Chordata > Actinopteri > Salmoniformes > Salmonidae > Salvelinus > Salvelinus alpinus. The sequence continues at coordinate 46,391,198 of NC_092113.1, read as the reverse complement.
TAAAGAGGTATGGGACTGTAGGTGGAGGTAAAGAGGTATGGGACTGTAGGTGGAGGTAAAGAGGTATGGGACTGTAGGTGGAGATAAAGAGGTATGGGACTGTAGGTGGAGGTAAAGAGGTATGTGACTGTAGGTGGAGGTAAAGAGGTATGGGACTGTAGGTGCAGGTAAAGAGGTGTGGGACTGTCGGTGGAGGTAAAGATGTATGTGACTGTAGGTGGAGGTAAAGAGGTATGGGACTGTAGGTGGAGGTAAAGAGGTATGGGACTGCAGGTGGAGGTAAAGAGGTATGTGACTGTAGGTGGAGGTAAAGAGGTATGGGACTGTAGGTGGAAGTAAAGAGGTATGGGACTGTAGGTGGAAGTAAAGAGGTATGGGTCTGTAGGTGGAGGTAAAGAGGTATGTGGAGGTAAAGAGGTATGTGACTGTAGGTGGAGGTAAAGAGGTATGGGATTGTAGGTGGAGTGAAAGAGGTATGGGACTGTAGGTGGAGGTAAAGAGGTATGTGACTGTAGGTGGAGGTAAAGAGGTATGTGACTGTAGGTGGAGGTAAAGAGGTATGTGACTGTAGGTGGAGGTAAAGAGGTATGGGACTGTAGGTGGAGGTAAAGAGGTATGTGACTGTAGGTGGAGGTAAAGAGGTATGTGACTGCAGGTGGAGGTAAAGAGGTATGTGACTGTAGGTGGAGGTAAAGAGGTATGGGACTGTAGGTGGAGGTAAAGAGGTATGGGACTGCAGTTGGAGGTAAAGAGGTATGGGACTGCAGGTGGAGGTAAAGAGGTATGTGACTGTAGGTGGAGGTAAAGAGGTATGTGACTGTAGGTGGAGGTAAAGAGGTATGTGACTGTAGGTGGAGGTAAAGAGGTATGTGACTGTAGGTGGAGGTAAAGAGGTATGGGACTGTAGGTGGAGGTAAAGAGGTATGTGACTGTAGGTGGAGGTAAAGAGGTATGGGACTGTAGGTGGGGGTAAAGAGGTGTGGGACTGTAGGTGGAGGTAAAGAGGTATGTGACTGTAGGTGGAGGTAAAGAGGTATGGGACTGTAGGTGGAGGTAAAGAGGTATGGGACTGCAGGTGGAGGTAAAGAGGTATGTGACTGTAGGTGGAGGTAAAGAGGTATGGGTCTGTAGGTGGAGGTAAAGAGGTATGTGGAGGTAAAGAGGTATGTGACTGTAGGTGGAGGTAAAGAGGTATGTGACTGTAGGTGGAGTGAAAGAGGTATGGGACTGTAGGTGGAGTGAAAGAGGTATGGGACTGTAGGTGGAGGTAAAGAGGTATGTGACTGTAGGTGGAGGTAAAGAGGTATGTGACTGTAGGTGGAGGTAAAGAGGTATGGGACTGTAGGTGGAGGTATAGAGGTATGTGACTGCAGGTGGAGGTAAAGAGGTATGTGACTGTAGGTGGAGGTAAAGAGGTATGGGACTGCAGGTGGAGGTAAAGAGGTATGTGACACTAGGTGGAGGTAAAGAGGTATGGGACTGCAGGTGGAGGTAAAGAGGTATGTGACTGCAGGTGGAGGTAAAGAGGTGTGGGACTGCAGGCGGAGGTAAAGATGTATGTGACTGTAGGCGGAGGTAAAGAGGTATGGGACTGTAGGTGCAGGTAAAGAGGTGTGGGACTGTAGGTGGAGGTAAAAAGGTATGGGACTGTAGGTGGAGATAAAGATATATGGGACTGTAGGTGGAGGTAAAGAGGTATGGGACTGTAGGTGGAGATAAAGAGGTATGGGACTGTAGGTGGAGGTAAAGAGGTATGTGACTGTAGGTGGAGGTAAAGAGGTATGGGACTGTAGGTGGAGGTAAAGAGGTATGGGACTGCAGTTGGAGGTAAAGAGGTATGGGACTGCAGGTGGAGGTAAAGAGGTATGTGACTGTAGGTGGAGGTAAAGAGGTATGTGACTGTAGGTGGAGGTAAAGAGGTATGTGACTGTAGGTGGAGGTAAAGAGGTATGTGACTGTAGGTGGAGGTAAAGAGGTATGGGACTGTAGGTGGAGGTAAAGAGGTATGTGACTGTAGGTGGAGGTAAAGAGGTATGGGACTGTAGGTGGGGGTAAAGAGGTGTGGGACTGTAGGTGGAGGTAAAGAGGTATGTGACTGTAGGTGGAGGTAAAGAGGTATGGGACTGTAGGTGGAGGTAAAGAGGTATGGGACTGCAGGTGGAGGTAAAGAGGTATGTGACTGTAGGTGGAGGTAAAGAGGTATGGGTCTGTAGGTGGAGGTAAAGAGGTATGTGGAGGTAAAGAGGTATGTGACTGTAGGTGGAGGTAAAGAGGTATGTGACTGTAGGTGGAGTGAAAGAGGTATGGGACTGTAGGTGGAGTGAAAGAGGTATGGGACTGTAGGTGGAGGTAAAGAGGTATGTGACTGTAGGTGGAGGTAAAGAGGTATGTGACTGTAGGTGGAGGTAAAGAGGTATGGGACTGTAGGTGGAGGTATAGAGGTATGTGACTGCAGGTGGAGGTAAAGAGGTATGTGACTGTAGGTGGAGGTAAAGAGGTATGGGACTGCAGGTGGAGGTAAAGAGGTATGTGACACTAGGTGGAGGTAAAGAGGTATGGGACTGCAGGTGGAGGTAAAGAGGTATGTGACTGCAGGTGGAGGTAAAGAGGTGTGGGACTGCAGGCGGAGGTAAAGATGTATGTGACTGTAGGCGGAGGTAAAGAGGTATGGGACTGTAGGTGCAGGTAAAGAGGTGTGGGACTGTAGGTGGAGGTAAAAAGGTATGTGACTGTAGGCGGAGGTAAAGAGGTATGTGACTGTAGGCGGAGGTAAAGAGGTATGTGACTGTAGGCGGAGGTAAAGAGGTATGTGACTGTAGGCGGAGGTAAAGAGGTATGGGACTGTAGGCGGAGGTAAAGAGGTGTGGGACTGTAGGCAGAGGTAAAGATGTATGTGACTGTAGGTGGAGGTAAAGATGTATGGGACTGTAGGTGGAGGTAAAGATGTATGTGACTGTAGGTGGAGGTAAAAAGGTATGGGACTGTAGGTGGAGGTAAAGAGGTGTGGGACTGTAGGCGGAGGTAAAGAGGTATGTGACTGTAGGTGGAGGTAAAGAGGTATGGGACTGTAGGTGGAGGTAAAGAGGTATGGGACTGCAGGTGGAGGTAAAGAGGTATGTGACTGTAGGTGGAGGTAAAGAGGTATGGGACTGTAGGTGGAGGTAAAGAGGTATGGGACTGTAGGTGCAGGTAAAGAGGTGTGGGACTGTAGGTGGAGGTAAAGAGGTATGTGACTGTAGGTGGAGGTAAAGAGGTATGGGACTGTAGTTGGAGTGAAAGAGGTTTGTGACTGTAGTTGGAGTGAAAGAGGTTTTTGACTGTAGGTGGAGGTACAGAGGTATGGGACTGTAGGTGGAGGTACAGAGGTATGGGACTGTAGGTGGAGGTACAGAGGTATGGGACTGCAGGTGGAGGTAAAGAGGTATGGGACTGCAGGTGGAGGTAAAGAGGTATGGGACTGTAGGTGGAGGTAAAGAGGTATGGGACTGTAGGTGGAGGTAAAGAGGTATGTGACTGTAGGTGGAGGTAAAGAGGTATGTGACTGTAGGTGGAGGTAAAGAGTTATGGGACTGTAGGTGGAGTGAAAGAGGTATGGGACTGTAGGTGGAGGTAAAGAGGTATGGGACTGTAGGTGGAGGTAAAGAGGTATGTGACTGTAGGTGGAGGTAAAGAGGTATGTGACTGTAGGTGGAGGTAAAGAGGTATGGGACTGTAGGTGGAGGTAAAGAGGTATGGGACTGTAGGTGGAGGTAAAGAGGTATGGGACTGTAGGTGGAGGTAAAGAGGTATGTGACTGTAGGTGGAGGTAAAGAGGTATGTGACTGTAGGTGGAGGTAAAGAGGTATGGGACTGTAGGTGGAGGTAAAGAGGTATGGGACTGTAGGTGGAGGTAAAGAGGTATGGGACTGTAGGTGGAGTGAAAGAGGTATGGGACAGTAGGTGGAGGTAAAGAGGTATGTGATTGTAGGTGGAGGTAAAGAGATATGAGACTGTAGGTGGAGGTAAAGAGGTATGGGACTGTAGTTGGAGGTAAAGAGGTATGGGACTGTAGGTGGAGGTAAAGAGGTATGTGACTGTAGGTGGAGGTAAAGAGTTATGGGACTGTAGGTGGAGTGAAAGAGGTATGGGACTGTAGGTGGAGGTAAAGAGGTATGGGACTGTAGGTGGAGGTAAAGAGGTATGTGACTGTAGGTGGAGGTAAAGAGGTATGTGACTGTAGGTGGAGGTAAAGAGGTATGGGACTGTAGGTGGAGGTAAAGAGGTATGGGACTGTAGGTGGAGGTAAAGAGGTATGGGACTGTAGGTGGAGGTAAAGAGGTATGTGACTGTAGGTGGAGGTAAAGAGGTATGGGACTGTAGGTGGAGGTAAAGATGTATGGGACTGTAGGTGGAGTGAAAGAGGTTTGTGACTGTAGGTGGATGTAAAGAGGTGTGGGACTGTAGGTGGAGGTAAAGAGGTGTGGGACTGTAGGTGGAGGTAAAGAGGTATGTGACTGTAGGTGGAGGTAAAGAGGTATGGGACTGTAGGTGGAGGTAAAGAGGTGTGGGACTGTAGGTGGAGGTAAAGAGGTATGTGACTGTAGGTGGAGGTAAAGATGTATGTGACTGTAGGTGGAGGTAAAGATGTATGGGACTGTAGGTGGAGGTAAAGAGGTATGTGACTGTAGGTGGAGGTAAAGAGGTATGGGTCTGTAGGTGGAGGTAAAGAGGTATGGGTCTGTAGGTGGAGGTAAAGAGGTATGGGTCTGTAGGTGGAGGTAAAGAGGTATGTGGAGGTAAAGAGGTATGTGACTGTAGGTGGAGGTAAAGAGGTATGGGACTGTAGGTGGAGTGAAAGAGGTATGGGACTGTAGGTGGAGGTAAAGAGGTATGTGACTGTAGGTGGAGGTAAAGAGGTATGTGACTGTAGGTGGAGGTAAAGAGGTATGGGACTGTAGGTGGAGGTAAAGAGGTATGTGACTGTAGGTGGAGGTAAAGAGGTATGGGACTGCAGGTGGAGGTAAAGAGGTATGTGACTGTAGGTGGAGGTAAAGAGGTATGGGACTGTAGGTGGAGGTAAAGAGGTATGTGAGTGTAGGTGGAGGTAAAGAGGTATGGGACTGCAGGTGGAGGTAAAGAGGTATGTGACTGTAGATGGAGGTAAAGAGGTATGTGACTGTAGGTGGAGGTAAAGAGGTATGTAACTGTAGGTGGAGGTAAAGAGGTATGTGACTGTAGGTGGAGGTAAAGAGGTATGGGACTGCAGGTGGAGGTAAAGAGGTATGGGACTGTAGGTGGAGGTAAAGAGGTATGTGACTGTAGGTGGAGGTAAAGAGGTATGGGACTGCAGGTGGAGGTAAAGAGGTATGGTACTATAGGTGGAGGTAAAGAGGTATGGGACTGTAGGTGGAGGTAAAGAGGTATGTGACTGTAGGTGGAGTTAAAGATGTATGTGACTGTAGGTGGAGTGAAAGAGGTTTGTGACTGTAGGTGGAGGTAAAGAGGTGTGGGACTGTAGGTGGAGGTAAAGAGGTGTGGGACTGTAGGTGGAGGTAAAGATGTATGTGGAGGTAAAAAGGTATGGGACTGTAGGTGGAGGTAAAGAGGTGTGGGACTGTAGGCGGAGGTAAAGAGGTATGTGACTGTAGGTGGAGGTAAAGAGGTATGGGACTGTAGGTGGAGGTAAAGAGGTATGGGACTGCAGGTGGAGGTAAAGAGGTATGTGACTGTAGGTGGAGGTAAAGAGGTATGGGACTGTAGGTGGAGGTAAAGAGGTATGGGACTGTAGGTGCAGGTAAAGAGGTGTGGGACTGTAGGTGGAGGTAAAGAGGTATGTGACTGTAGGTGGAGGTAAAGAGGTATGGGACTGTAGTTGGAGTGAAAGAGGTTTGTGACTGTAGTTGGAGTGAAAGAGGTTTTTGACTGTAGGTGGAGGTACAGAGGTATGGGACTGTAGGTGGAGGTACAGAGGTATGGGACTGTAGGTGGAGGTACAGAGGTATGGGACTGTAGGTGGAGGTAAAGAGGTATGGGACTGCAGGTGGAGGTAAAGAGGTACGTGACTGTAGGTGGAGTAAAGAGGTATGTGACTGTAGGTGGAGGTAAAGAGGTATGTGACTGTAGGTGGAGGTAAAGAGGTATGGGACTGCAGGTGGAGGTAAAGAGGTATGGGACTGTAGGTGGAGGTAAAGAGGTGTGGGACTGTAGGTGGAGGTAAAGAGGTATGGGACTGTAGGTGGAGGTAAAGAGGTATGGGACTGTAGGTGCAGGTAAAGAGGTGTGGGACTGTAGGTGGAGGTAAAGAGGTATGTGACTGTAGGTGGAGGTAAAGAGGTATGGGACTGTAGTTGGAGTGAAAGAGGTTTGTGACTGTAGTTGGAGTGAAAGAGGTTTGTGACTGTAGTTGGAGTGAAAGAGGTTTTTGACTGTAGGTGGAGGTACAGAGGTATGGGACTGTAGGTGGAGGTACAGAGGTATGGGACTGTAGGTGGAGGTACAGAGGTATGGGACTGTAGGTGGAGGTAAAGAGGTATGGGACTGCAGGTGGAGGTAAAGAGGTACGTGACTGTAGGTGGAGTAAAGAGGTATGTGACTGTAGGTGGAGGTAAAGAGGTATGTGACTGTAGGTGGAGGTAAAGAGGTATGGGACTGCAGGTGGAGGTAAAGAGGTATGGGACTGTAGGTGGAGGTAAAGAGGTGTGGGACTGTAGGTGGAGGTAAAGAGGTATGGGACTGTAGGTGGAGGTAAAGAGGTATGCGACTGTAGGTGAAGGTATGTGACTGTAGGTGGAGGTATGTGACTGTAGGTGGAGGTATGTGACTGTAGGTGGAGGTATGTGACTGTAGGTGCGGGTATGTGACTGTAGGTGGAGGTAAAGAGGTATGTGACTGTAGGTGCGGGTAAAGAGGTATGTGACTGTAGGTGCGGGTATGTGACTGTAGGTGGAGGTATGTGACTGTAGGTGGAGGTAAAGAGGTATGTGACTGTAGGTGCGGGTAAGGATGACAGAGGCAGATAATATTACCTTTAACAGGGAATTTATTTCTTCACACGGTAATGTGGGGAAAAGGGTCTGGACAGAACCAAAGCAAAGAAAGTAAAAGTTAGAGAGTCCCCACAACTTACCTCACTAACAAAATAAAGGGGATGGTCCACCCAGGTCTTACCTAGTGTGCATAGACGTACATGTACTACACGTACTACATGTACATGTATGCCCGCAGGCCTCTTGCCTAAGCACTCCCAAGGTGCCGCCCCATTCCCCCCCTGGGAACAAAAACAGAACAATACTTACGTAACAATTTCAATAATCAAAACACATTCTTTGTCAAAAACACACCTCAGCAGGACCGGCTACAAAATACTTTACAAAACCTGTCTGAGCAACAATCAGCACAGGACATACTAAGCACAGGACATACTAATAAGCTCTCTCTCTGAGCAACACAGGACATGCTAATAAGCTCTCTCTCTCTGAGCAACACAGGACATACTAATAAGCTATCTGAGCAACACAGGACATACTAATAAGCTCTCTCTCTGAGCAACACCGGACATACTAATAAGCTCTACCTCTGAGCAACACAGGACATACTAATAAGCTATCTCTCTGAGCAACACAGGACATACTAATAAGCTCTCTCTCTGATCAACACAGGACATACTAATAAGCTCTCCCTCTGAGCAACACAGGACATACTAATAAGCTCTCTCTCTGAGCAACACAGGACATACTAATAAGCTCTCTCTCTGAGCAACACAGGACATACTAATAAGCTCTCTCTCTGAGCAACAACCAACACAGGACATACTAATAAACTCTCCCTCTGAGCAGCACAGGACATACTAATAAGCTCTCTCTCTGAGCAACACAGGACATACTAATAAGCTCTCTCTCTGAGCAACACAGGACATACTAATAAGCTCTCTCTCTGAGCAACAACCAACACAGGACATACTAATAAACTCTCCCTCTGAGCAGCACAAGACATACTAATAAGCTATCTGAGCAACACAGGACATACTAATAAGCTCTCTCTCTGAGCAACACAGGACATACTAAAAAGCTCTCTCTGAGCAACACAGGACATACTAATAAGCTCTCCCTCTGAGCAACACAGGACATACTAATAAGCTCTCTCTCTGAGCAACACAGGACATACTAATAAGCTCTCTCTCTGAGCAACACAGGACATACTAATAAGCTCTCCCTCTGAGCAACACAGGACATACTAATAAGCTCTCTCTCTGAGCAACACAGGACATACTAATAAGCTCTCTCTCTGAGCAACACAGGACATACTAATAAGCTCTCTCTCTGAGCAACAACCAACACAGGACATACTAATAAGCTCTCTCTCTGGGCAACACAGGACATACTAATAAGCTCTCTCTCTGAGCAACACAGGACACACTAATAAGCTCTCTCTCCCTCTGAGCAACACAGGACATACTAATAAGCTCTCTCTCCCTCTGAGCAACACAGGACATACTAATAAGCTCTCTCTCTGATCAACACAGGACATACTAATAAGCTCTCTCTCTGAGCAACACAGGACACACTAATAAGCTCTCCCTCTGAGCAACACGGGACATACTAATAAGCTCTCTCTCTCTCTGAGCAACACAGGACATTCTAATAAGCTCTCCCTCTGAGCAACACAGGACATACTAATAAGCTATCTCTCTGAGCAACACAGGACATACTAATAAGCTCTCTCTCTGAGCAACACAGGACATACTAATAAGCTCTCTCTCTGAGCAACACAGGACATACTAATAAGCTCTCTCTCTGAGCAACACAGGACATACTAATAAGCTCTCTCTCTGAGCAACACAGGACATACTAATAAGCTCTCTCTCTGAGCAACAACCAACACAGGACATACTAATAAGCTCTCTCTGAGCAACACAGGACATACTGATAAGCTCTCCCTCTGAGCAACACAGGACATACTAATAAGCTCTCTCTCTGAGCGACACAGGACATACTAATAAGCTCTCCCACTGAGCAACACAGGACATTCTAATAAGCTCTTTCTCTGAGCAACACAGGACATACTAATAAGCTCTCTCTCTGAGCAACACAGGACATCCTAATAAGCTCTCCCTCTGATCAACACAGGACATACTAATAAGCTCCCTCTGAGCAACAACCAACACAGGACATACTAATAAGCTCTCTCTCTGAGCAACACAGGACATACTGATAAGATCTCTCTCTCTGAGCAACACAGGACATACTAATAAGCTCTCTCTCTGAGCAACACAGGACATACTAATAAGCTCTCTCTCTGACCAACACAGGACATACTAATAAGCTCTCTCTCTGACCAACACAGGACATACTATTAAGCTCTCCCTCTGAGCAACACAGGACATACTAATAAGCTCTCTCTCTGAGCAACAACCAACACAGGACATACTAATAAGCTCTCTCTCTGAGCAACACAGGACATATTAATAAGCTCTCTCCCTCTGAGCAACACAGGACATACTGATAAGCTCTCTCTCTGAGCAACACAGGACATACTAATAAGCTCTCTCTCTGAGCAACACAGGACACACTAATAAGCTCTCTCTGAGCAACAGAGGACATACTAATAAGCTCTCTCTGAGCAACAACCAACACTGGACATACTAATAAGCTCTCCCTCTGAGCAACACAGGACATACTAATAAGCTCTCTCTCTGAGCAACACAGGACATACTAATAAGCTCTCCCTCTGAGCAACACAGGACATACTAATAAGCTCTCTCTCTGAGCAACACAGGACATACTAATAAGCTCCCCCTCTGAGCAACACAGGACATACTAATAAGCTCTCCCTCTGAGCAACACAGGACATACTAATAAGCTCCCTCTGAGCAACAACCAACACAGGACATACTAATAAGCTCTCCCTCTGAGCAACACAGGACATACTAATAAGCTCTCTCTAAGCAACAACCAACACAGGACATACTAATAAGCTCTCTCTCTGAGCAACACAGGACATACTAATAAGCTCTCCCTCTGACCAACACAGGACATACTAATAAGCTCTCCATCTGAGCAACACAGGACATACTAATTAGCTCTCCCTCTGAGCAACACAGGACATACTAATAAGCTCTCTCTGAGCAACACAGGACATACTAATAAGCGCTCTCTCTGAGCAACACAGGACACACTAATAAGCTCTCTCTCTGAGCAACACAGGACATACTGATAAGCTCTCCCTCTGACCAACACAGGACATACTAATAAGCTCTCCATCTGAGCAACACAGGACATACTAATAAGCTCTCCCTCTGAGCAACACAGGACATACTAATAAGCTCTCTCTGAGCAACACAGGACATACTAATAAGCGCTCTCTCTGAGCAACACAGGACATACTAATAAGCTCTCTCTCTGAGCAACACAGGACATACTGATAAGCTCTCTCTCTGAGCAACACAGGACATACTAATAAGCTCTCTCTGAGCAACAACCAACACAGGACATACTAATAAGCTCTCCCTCTGAGCAACACAGGACATACTAATAAGCTCTCTCTGAGCAAAATCCAACACAGGACATACTAATAAGCTCTCTTTCTGAGCAACAAAGGACATACTAATAAGCTCTCGATCTGAGCAACACAGGACATTCTAATAAGCGCTCTCTCTGAGCAACAACCAACACAGGACATACTAATAAGCTCTCCCACTGAGCAACACAGGACATTCTAATAAGCTCTTTCTCTGAGCAACACAGGACATACTAATAAGCTCTCTCTGAGCAACACAGGACATACTAATAAGCTCTCTCTCTGAGCAACACAGGACATACTAATAAGCTCTCTCTCTGAGCAACACAGGACATTCTAATAAGCTCTCTCTCTCTCTGAGCAACACAGGACATACTAATAGGCTCTCTCTCTGAGCAACACAGGACACACTAATAAGCTCTCCCTCTGAGCAACACAGGACATACTAATAAGCTCTCTCTCCCTCTGAGCAACACAGGACATACTAATAAGCTCTCTCTCTGAGCAACACAGGACATACTAATAAGCTCTCTCTGAGCAACACAGGACACACTAATAAGCTCTCCCTCTGAGCAACACAGGACATACTAATAAGCTCTCTCTCTGAGCAACACAGGACATACTAATAAGCTCTCCCTCTGAGCAACACAAGACATACTAATAAGCTCTCTCTGAGCAACAACCAACACAAGACATACTAATAAGCTCTCTCTGAGCAACAACCAACACAGGACATACTAATAAGCTCTCTCACTCTGAGCAACACAGGACATACTAATAAGCTCTCTCTCTGAGCAACACAGGACATACTAATAAGCTCTCCCTCTGACCAACACAGGACATACTAATAAGCTCTCCATCTGAGCAACACAGGACATACTAATAAGCTCTCTCTGAGCAACACAGGACACACTAATACGCTCTCTCTGAGCAACACAGGACATACTAATAAGCTCCCTCTGAGCAACACAGGACATACTAATAAGCTCTCTCTCTGAGCAACACAGGACATACTAATAAGCTCTCTCTGAGCAACAACCAACACAGGACATACTAATAAGATCTCTCTCTGATCAACACAGGACATACTAATAAGCTCTCTCTCTGAGCAACACAGGACATACTAATAACTCTCTCTCTCTGAGCAACACAGGACATACTAATAAGCTCTCCCTCTGAGCAACACAGGACATACTAATAAGCTCTCTCTCTCTGAGCAACACAGGACATACTAATAAGCTCTCCCTCTGAGCAACACAGGACATCCTAATAAGCTCTCTCTCTGATCAACACAGGACATACTAATAAGCTCTCCCTCTGAGCAACACAGGACATACTAATAAGCTCTTCCTCTGAGCAACACAGGACATACTAATAAGCTCTCCCTCTGAGCAACACAGGACATACTAATAAGCTCTCTCTCTGAGCAACACAGGACATACTAATAAGCTCCCTCTGAGCAACAACCAACACAGGACATACTGATAAGCTCTCTCTCTGAGCAACACAGGACATACTAATAAGCTCTCCCTCTGAGCAACACATGGCATACTAATAAGCTCTCCCTCTGAGCAACACATGGCATACTAATAAGCTCTCCCTCTGAGCAACACAGGACATACTAATACGCTCTCCCTCTGAGCACACAGGACATACTAATACGCTCTCTCTCTGAGCAACACAGGACACACTAATAAGCTCTCTCTGAGCAACACAGGACATACTAATAAGCTATCTCTGACCAACAACCAACACAGGACATACTAATAAGCTCTCCCTCTGAGCAACACAGGACATACTAATAAGCTCTCTCTCTGGGCAACACAGGACATACTAATAAGCTCTCTCTGAGCAACACAGGACATACTGATAAGCTCTCTCTCTGAGCAACACAGGACATACCAATAAGCTCCCTCTGAGCAACACAGGACATACTAATACGCTCTCTCTCTGAGCAACACAGGACATACTAATAAGCTCTCTCTGAGCAACACAGGACATACTAATAAGCTCTCTCTCTGAGCAACACAGGACACACTAATAAGCTCTCTCTGAGCAACACAGGCCATACTAATAAGCTATCTCTGACCAACAACCAACACAGGACATACTAATGAGCTCTCCCTCTGAGCAACACAGGACATACTAATACGCTCTCTCTCTGGGCAACACAGGACATACTAATAAGCTCTCTCTGAGCAACACAGGACATACTGATAAGCTCTCTCTCTGAGCAACACAGGACATACCAATAAGCTCCCTCTGAGCAGCAACCAACACAGGACATACTAATAAGCTCTCCCTCTGAGCAACACAAGACATACTAATAAGCTATCTCTCTGGGCAACACAGGACATACTGATAAGCTCTCTCTCTGAGCACCACAGGACATACTAATAAGCTCTCCCTCTGAGCAACACAGGACATACTGATAAGCTCTCCCTCTGAGCAACACAGGACATCCTAATAAGCTCTCTCTCTGATCAACACAGGACATACTAATAAGCTCTCCCTCTGAGCAACACAGGACATACTAATAAGCTCTCCCTCTGACCAACACAGGACATACTAATAAGCTCTCTCTCTGGGCAACACAGGACATACTAATAAGCTCTCTCTGAGCAACACAGGACATACTGATAAGCTCTCTCTCTGAGCAACACAGGACATACCAATAAGCTCCCTCTGAGCAGCAACCAACACAGGACATACTAATAAGCTCTCCCTCTGAGCAACACAAGACATACTAATAAGCTATCTCTCTGGGCAACACAGGACATACTGATAAGCTCTCTCTCTGAGCACCACAGGACATACTAATAAGCTATCTCTCTGGGCAACACAGGACATACTGATAAGCTCTCTCTCTGAGCACCACAGGACATACTAATAAGCTCTCCCTCTGAGCAACACAGGACATACTGATAAGCTCTCTCTCTGAGCAACACAGGACATACTGATAAGCTCTCTCTCTGGGCAACACAGGACATACTAATAAGCTCTCTCTGAGCAACACAGGACATACTAAAAAACTCTCTCCCTCTGAGCAACACAGGACATACTAATAAGCTCTCTCTCTGAGCAACACAGGACATACTAATAAGCTCTCCCTCTGAGCAACACAGGACATACTGATAAGCTCTCTCTCTGAGCAACACAGGACATACTGATAAGCTCTCTCTCTGAGCAACACAGGACATACTAATAAGCTCTCTCTCCCTCTGAGCAACACAAGACATACTAATAAGCTCCCTCTAAGCAACAACCAACACAGGACATACTAATAAGCTCTCTCTCCCTCTGAGCAACACAAGACATACTAATAAGCTATCTCTCTGAGCAACACAGGACATACTAATAAGCTCTCTCTCCCTCTGAGCAACACATGGCATACTAATAAGCTCTCCCTCTGAGCAACACAGGACATACTAATACGCTCTCCCTCTGGGCAACACAGGACATACTAATAAGCTCTCTTTGAGCAACACAGGGCATACTAATAAGCTCCCTCTAAGCAACAACCAACACAGGACATACTGATAAGCTCCCTCTGAGCAACACAGGACATACTAAAAAACTCTCTCCCTCTGAGCAACACAGGACATACTAATAAGCTCTCTCTCTGAGCAACACAGGACATACTAATAAGCTCTCCCTCTGAGCAAAGGAACACTGGCTTATATACAGCTGGAGAAGGAGTCTGTAATTGCAGACAGCTGTATCCCCTGACGAGAGGGCGGGGTCAGCTCCAATCTGCAATGGGGCCGACCAATCAGCTGCTTGGGGGGGGGAAGCCATTTCCTGAAACACATAGACATACAAACCCACAACAACACAGAAACTGTGGAACGTAACAGTATAGTTTGGCTGATAGAGTCAGGCAATAAGACACATGTGAGTGTCAGTTGGTATGTTTGTGTGTGTGATGTTGGGCTGGAGCTACTGACCAGGGACCTTGTCTCTCACTCCTCACAGTCATCTGGGTGGGAGGGAGGGAGGGAGGGAGGGAGCGAGGGAGGGCAATGAGCCTGTCATAGTGGATGTAATCGATGTCCCCGTACTCTCTGGCAGGTTTCATACCTGGGATAAGTTCCATCCGCTTCAGAGAAGTCCTCGTTGAGCAAGACGTTGGTTCCTCTCAAGTTTCCTGTATCTCTCCAGATCAGCCATCTTGTCTTTGAACCTTAGGAAGTTGACCACTATCAGCCTGGGTCTGTCACCGGGGTTACGCGTCTTCTATAGGGTTGTCTCCATCTGCACTGATTCTTTCCCTCTCTTTCTCCTCAGACTCCGTCCAGGTCTCATGTGGAGATTCTGGTACGCTATCCATAACAATGTTATTCCTCCTGAATTGTCCCTCTAGTCTGTTTGTTCCCCCAGTCGTCTGTAATAATGATTCAAAGACAGCGTTGACGCCATCTCGCGCAGGGAGTCTGAAGTCGGTACAGCAGATCTGCCAACAGCTCGTCTGTAGCGTCCCAACAGCTCGTCTGTAGCGTCCCAACAGCTCGTCTGTAGCGCCCCAACAGCTCGTCTGTAGCGCCCCAACAGCTCGTCTGTAGCGTCCCAACAGCTCGTCTGTAGCGTCCCAACAGCTTGGGTTACACACCAATATGATCCCTCTGTGTAAAGGTGAGACACTCACGAACACGTACATGTCGCCAACAGGCATCACAAGATCCCTTCCCCTCCCCCGGTTTAGACTGGTTAGTGCCCTTCCCCTCCCCTGGTTTAGACTGTTTAGTGCCCTTCCCCTCCCCTGGTTTAGACTGGTTAGTGCCCTTCCCCTCCCCTGGTTTAGACTGTTTAGTGCCCTTCCCCTCCCCTGGTTTAGACTGTTTAGTGCCCTTCCCCTTCCCCGGTTTAGACTGGTTAGTGCCCTTCCCCTCCCCCGGTTTAGACTGGTTAGTGCCCTTCCCCTCCCTTGGTTTAGACTGGTTAGTGCCCTTCCCCTTCCCCGGTTTAGACTGGTTAGTGCCCTTCCCCTCCCCCGGTTTAGACTGTTTAGTGCCCTTCCCCTCCCCCGGTTTAGACTGGTTAGTGCCCTTCCCCTCCCCTGGTTTAGACTGGTTAGTGCCCTTCCCCTCCCTTGGTTTAGACTGTTTAGTGCCCTTCCCCTCCCCTGGTTTAGACTGTTTAGTGCCCTTCCCCTCCCCCGGTTTAGACTGGTTAGTGCCCTTCCCCTCCCCTGGTTTAGACTGGTTAGTGCCCTTCCCCTTCCCCAGTTTAGACTGGTTAGTGCCCTTCCCCTCCCCTGGTTTAGACTGTTTAGTGCCCTTCCCCTCCCCTGGTTTAGACTGGTTAGTGCCCTTCCCTTCCCCGGTTTAGACTGGTTAGTGCCCTTCCCCTCCCCTGGTTTAGACTGGTTAGTGCCCTTCCCCTCCCCTGGTTTAGACTGGTTAGTGCCCTTCCCCTCCCCCGGTTTAGACTGTTTAGTGCCCTTCCCCTCCCCCGGTTTAGACTGGTTAGTGCCCTTCCCCTCCCCTGGTTTAGACTGTTTAGTGCCCTTCCCCTCCCCCGGTTTAGACTGGTTAGTGCCCATCCCCTCCCCTGGTTTAGACTGGTTAGTGCCCTTCCCCTCCCCCGGTTTAGACTGTTTAGTGCCCTTCCCCTCCCCTGGTTTAGACTGGTTAGTGCCCTTCCCCTCCCCTGGTTTAGACTGGTTAGTGCCCTTCCCCTCCCCTGGTTTAGACTGGTTAGTGCCCTTCCCCTCTCCTGGTTTAGACTGTTTAGTGCCCTTCCCCTCCCCCGGTTTAGACTGGTTAGTGCCCTTCCCCTCCCCTGGTTTAGACTGTTTAGTGCCCTTCCCCTCCCCTGGTTTAGACTGTTTAGTGCCCTTCCCTTCCCCGGTTTAGACTGTTTAGTGCCCTTCCCCTGCCCTGGTTTAGACTGGTTAGTGCCCTTCCCCTCCCCTGGTTTAGACTGTTTAGTGCCCTTCCCCTCCCCTGGTTTAGACTGTTTAGTGCCCTTCCCCTCCCCTGGTTTAGACTGTTTAGTGCCCTTCCCCTCCCCTGGTTTAGACTGTTTAGTGCCCTTCCCCTCCCCTGGTTTAGACTGTTTAGTGCCCTTCCCCTCCCCTGGTTTAGACTGTTTAGTGCCCTTCCCCTCCCCTGGTTTAGACTGGTTAGTCCCCTTCCCCTCCCCTGGTTTAGACTGTTTAGTGCCCTTCCCCTCCCCTGGTTTAGACTGTTTAGTGCCCTTCCCCTCCCCCGGTTTAGACTGGTTAGTCCCCTTCCCCTCCCCTGGTTTAGACTGTTTAGTGCCCTTCCCCTCCCTTGGTTTAGACTGTTTAGTGCCCTTCCCCTCCCTTGGTTTAGACTGTTTAGTGCCCTTCCCCTCCCCTGGTTTAGACTGGTTAGTCCCCTTCCCCTCCCCTGGTTTAGACTGTTTAGTGCCCTTCCCCTCCCCTGGTTTAGACTGGTTAGTCCCCTTCCCCTCCCCTGGTTTAGACTGGTTAGTGCCCCTCCCCTCCCCCGGTTTAGACTGTTTAGTGCCCTTCCCCTCCCCCGGTTTAGACTGGTTAGTGCCCTTCCCCTCCCCTGGTTTAGACTGTTTAGTGCCCTTCCCCTCCCCCGGTTTAGACTGGTTAGTGCCCATCCCCTCCCCTGGTTTAGACTGTTTAGTGCCCTGTCCCTCCCCCGGTTTAGACTGTTTAGTGCCCTTCCCCTCCCCCGGTTTAGACTGGTTAGTGCCCTTCCCCTCCCCTGGTTTAGACTGTTTAGTGCCCTTCCCCTCCCCCGGTTTAGACTGGTTAGTGCCCATCCCCTCCCCTGGTTTAGACTGTTTAGTGCCCTGCCCCTCCCTTGGTTTAGACTGTTTAGTGCCCTGCCCCTCCCTTGGTTTAGACTGGTTAGTGCCCTTCCCCTCCCCCAGTTTAGACTGTTTAGTGCCCTTCCCCTCCCCCGGTTTAGACTGGTTAGTGCCCTTCCCCTCCCCCGGTTTAGACTGGTTAGTGCCCTTCCCCTCCCCCGGTTTAGACTGGTTAGTGCCCTTCCCCTCCCCCGGTTTAGACTGGTTAGTGCCCTTCCCCTCCCCCGGTTTAGACTGGTTAGTGCCCTTCCCCTCCCCTGGTTTAGACTGTTTAGTGCCCTTCCCCTCCCCCGGTTTAGACTGGTTAGTGCCCTTCCCCTCCCCCGGTTTAGACTGGTTAGTGCCCATCCCCTCCCCTGGTTTAGACTGGTTAGTGCCCTTCCCCTCCCCCGGTTTAGACTGTTTAGTGCCCATCCCCTCCCCTGGTTTAGACTGGTTAGTGCCCTTCCCCTCCCCCGGTTTAGACTGGTTAGTGCCCATCCCCTCCCCTGGTTTAGACTGGTTAGTGCCCTTCCCCTCCCCCGGTTTAGACTGTTTAGTGCCCATCCCCTCCCCTGGTTTAGACTGGTTAGTGCCCTTCCCCTCCCCCGGTTTAGACTGGTTAGTGCCCTTCCCCTCCCCCGGTTTAGACTGGTTAGTGCCCTTCCCCTCCCCCGGTTTAGACTGTTTAGTGCCCTTCCCCTCCCCTGGTTTAGACTGTTTAGTGCCCTTCCCCTTCCCCGGTTTAGACTGGTTAGTGCCCTTCCCCTCCCCCGGTTTAGACTGGTTAGTGCCCTTCCCCTCCCTTGGTTTAGACTGGTTAGTGCCCTTCCCCTTCCCTGGTTTAGACTGGTTAGTGCCCTTCCCCTCCCCTGGTTTAGACTGGTTAGTGCCCTTCCCCTCTCCTGGTTTAGACTGTTTAGTGCCCTTCCCCTCCCCCGGTTTAGACTGGTTAGTGCCCTTCCCCTCCCCCGGTTTAGACTGGTTAGTGCCCTTCCCCTCCCCTGGTTTAGACTGGTTAGTGCCCTTCCCCTCCCCTGGTTTAGACTGTTTAGTGCCCTTCCCCTCCCCCGGTTTAGACTGGTTAGTGCCCTTCCCCTCCCCCGGTTTAGACTGGTTAGTGCCCTTCCCCTCCCCCGGTTTAGACTGGTTAGTGCCCTTCCCCTCCCCTGGTTTAGACTGGTTAGTGCCCTTCCCCTCCCCTGGTTTAGACTGGTTAGTGCCCTTCCCCTCCCCCGGTTTAGACTGGTTAGTGCCCTCCCCTCCCCCGGTTTAGACTGGTTAGTGCCCTTCCCCTCCCCTGGTTTAGACTGGTTAGTGCCCTTCCCCTCCCCCGGTTTAGACTGTTTAGTGCCCTTCCCCTCCCCCGGTTTAGACTGGTTAGTGCCCTTCCCCTCCCCCGGTTTAGACTGTTTAGTGCCCTTCCCCTCCCCTGGTTTAGACTGGTTAGTGCCCTTCCCCTCCCCCGGTTTAGACTGGTTAGTGCCCTTCCCCTCCCTTGGTTTAGACTGGTTAGTGCCCTTCCCCTCCCTCGGTTTAGACTGTTTAGTGCCCTTCCCCTCCCCTGGTTTAGACTGTTTAGTGCCCTTCCCCTCCCCTGGTTTAGACTGGTTAGTCCCCTTCCCCTCCCCTGGTTTAGACTGGTTAGTGCCCCTCCCCTCCCCCGGTTTAGACTGTTTAGTGCCCTTCCCCTCCCCCGGTTTAGACTGGTTAGTGCCCTTCCCCTCCCCTGGTTTAGACTGTTTAGTGCCCTTCCCCTCCCCCGGTTTAGACTGGTTAGTGCCCATCCCCTCCCCTGGTTTAGACTGTTTAGTGCCCTGCCCCTCCCTTGGTTTAGACTGTTTAGTGCCCTGCCCCTCCCTTGGTTTAGACTGGTTAGTGCCCTTCCCCTCCCCCAGTTTAGACTGTTTAGTGCCCTTCCCCTCCCCCGGTTTAGACTGGTTAGTGCCCTTTCCCTCCCCCGGTTTAGACTGGTTAGTGCCCTTCCCCTCCCCCGGTTTAGACTGGTTAGTGCCCTTCCCCTCCCCCGGTTTAGACTGGTTAGTGCCCTTCCCCTCCCCCGGTTTAGACTGGTTAGTGCCCTTCCCCTCCCCTGGTTTAGACTGTTTAGTGCCCTTCCCCTCCCCCGGTTTAGACTGGTTAGTGCCCTTCCCCTCCCCTGGTTTAGACTGGTTAGTGCCCATCCCCTCCCCTGGTTTAGACTGGTTAGTGCCCTTCCCCTCCCCCGGTTTAGACTGTTTAGTGCCCATCCCCTCCCCTGGTTTAGACTGGTTAGTGCCCTTCCCCTCCCCCGGTTTAGACTGGTTAGTGCCCATCCCCTCCCCTGGTTTAGACTGGTTAGTGCCCTTCCCCTCCCCCGGTTTAGACTGTTTAGTGCCCATCCCCTCCCCTGGTTTAGACTGGTTAGTGCCCTTCCCCTCCCCCGGTTTAGACTGGTTAGTGCCCTTCCCCTCCCCCGGTTTAGACTGGTTAGTGCCCTTCCCCTCCCCCGGTTTAGACTGTTTAGTGCCCTTCCCCTCCCCTGGTTTAGACTGTTTAGTGCCCTTCCCCTTCCCCGGTTTAGACTGGTTAGTGCCCTTCCCCTCCCCCGGTTTAGACTGGTTAGTGCCCTTCCCCTCCCTTGGTTTAGACTGGTTAGTGCCCTTCCCCTTCCCCGGTTTAGACTGGTTAGTGCCCTTCCCCTCCCCTGGTTTAGACTGTTTAGTGCCCTTCCCCTCCCCCGGTTTAGACTGGTTAGTCCCCTTCCCCTTCCCTGGTTTAGACTGTTTAGTGCCCTTCCCCTCCCTTGGTTTAGACTGTTTAGTGCCCTTCCCCTCCCTTGGTTTAGACTGTTTAGTGCCCTTCCCCTCCCTTGGTTTAGACTGGTTAGTGCCCTTCCCCTCCCTTGGTTTAGACTGGTTAGTGCCCTTCCCCTTCCCCGGTTTAGACTGGTTAGTGCCCTTCCCCTCCCCTGGTTTAGACTGTTTAGTGCCCTTCCCCTCCCCCGGTTTAGACTGGTTAGTCCCCTTCCCCTCCCCTGGTTTAGACTGTTTAGTGCCCTTCCCCTCCCTTGGTTTAGACTGTTTAGTGCCCTTCCCCTCCCTTGGTTTAGACTGTTTAGTGCCCTTCCCCTCCCTTGGTTTAGACTGTTTAGTGCCCTTCCCCTCCCTTGGTTTAGACTGTTTAGTGCCCTTCCCCTCCCCTGGTTTAGACTGGTTAGTCCCCTTCCCCTCCCCTGGTTTAGACTGTTTAGTGCCCTTCCCCTCCCCTGGTTTAGACTGGTTAGTCCCCTTCCCCTCCCCTGGTTTAGACTGGTTAGTGCCCCTCCCCTCCCCCGGTTTAGACTGTTTAGTGCCCTTCCCCTCCCCCGGTTTAGACTGGTTAGTGCCCTTCCCCTCCCCTGGTTTAGACTGTTTAGTGCCCTTCCCCTCCCCCGGTTTAGACTGGTTAGTGCCCATCCCCTCCCCTGGTTTAGACTGTTTAGTGCCCTGTCCCTCCCTTGGTTTAGACTGTTTAGTGCCCTGCCCCTCCCTTGGTTTAGACTGGTTAGTGCCCTTCCCCTCCCCCGGTTTAGACTGGTTAGTGCCCTTCCCCTCCCTTGGTTTAGACTGGTTAGTGCCCTTCCCCTCCCTCGGTTTAGACTGTTTAGTGCCCTTCCCCTCCCCTGGTTTAGACTGTTTAGTGCCCTTCCCCTCCCCTGGTTTAGACTGGTTAGTCCCCTTCCCCTCCCCTGGTTTAGACTGGTTAGTGCCCCTCCCCTCCCCCGGTTTAGACTGTTTAGTGCCCTTCCCCTCCCCCGGTTTAGACTGGTTAGTGCCCTTCCCCTCCCCTGGTTTAGACTGTTTAGTGCCCTGCCCCTCCCTTGGTTTAGACTGTTTAGTGCCCTGCCCCTCCCTTGGTTTAGACTGGTTAGTGCCCTTCCCCTCCCCCAGTTTAGACTGTTTAGTGCCCTTCCCCTCCCCCGGTTTAGACTGGTTAGTGCCCTTCCCCTCCCCCGGTTTAGACTGGTTAGTGCCCTTCCCCTCCCCTGGTTTAGACTGGTTAGTGCCCTTCCCCTCCCCTGGTTTAGACTGGTTAGTGCCCTTCCCCTCCCCCGGTTTAGACTGGTTAGTGCCCTCCCCTCCCCCGGTTTAGACTGGTTAGTGCCCTTCCCCTCCCCTGGTTTAGACTGGTTAGTGCCCTTCCCCTCCCCCGGTTTAGACTGTTTAGTGCCCTTCCCCTCCCCCGGTTTAGACTGGTTAGTGCCCTTCCCCTCCCCCGGTTTAGACTGTTTAGTGCCCTTCCCCTCCCCTGGTTTAGACTGGTTAGTGCCCTTCCCCTCCCCCGGTTTAGACTGGTTAGTGCCCTTCCCCTCCCTTGGTTTAGACTGGTTAGTGCCCTTCCCCTCCCTCGGTTTAGACTGTTTAGTGCCCTTCCCCTCCCCTGGTTTAGACTGTTTAGTGCCCTTCCCCTCCCCTGGTTTAGACTGGTTAGTCCCCTTCCCCTCCCCTGGTTTAGACTGGTTAGTGCCCCTCCCCTCCCCCGGTTTAGACTGTTTAGTGCCCTTCCCCTCCCCCGGTTTAGACTGGTTAGTGCCCTTCCCCTCCCCTGGTTTAGACTGTTTAGTGCCCTTCCCCTCCCCCGGTTTAGACTGGTTAGTGCCCATCCCCTCCCCTGGTTTAGACTGTTTAGTGCCCTGCCCCTCCCTTGGTTTAGACTGTTTAGTGCCCTGCCCCTCCCTTGGTTTAGACTGGTTAGTGCCCTTCCCCTCCCCCAGTTTAGACTGTTTAGTGCCCTTCCCCTCCCCCGGTTTAGACTGGTTAGTGCCCTTCCCCTCCCCCGGTTTAGACTGGTTAGTGCCCTTCCCCTCCCCCGGTTTAGACTGTTTAGTGCCCTTCCCCTCCCCCGGTTTAGACTGGTTAGTGCCCTTCCCCTCCCCCGGTTTAGACTGGTTAGTGCCCTTCCCCTCCCCCGGTTTAGACTGTTTAGTGCCCATCCCCTCCCCTGGTTTAGACTGGTTAGTGCCCTTCCCCTCCCCCGGTTTAGACTGGTTAGTGCCCATCCCCTCCCCTGGTTTAGACTGGTTAGTGCCCTTCCCCTCCCCCGGTTTAGACTGTTTAGTGCCCATCCCCTCCCCTGGTTTAGACTGGTTAGTGCCCTTCCCCTCCCCCGGTTTAGACTGGTTAGTGCCCTTCCCCTCCCCCGGTTTAGACTGGTTAGTGCCCTTCCCCTCCCCCGGTTTAGACTGTTTAGTGCCCTTCCCCTCCCCTGGTTTAGACTGGTTAGTGCCCTTCCCCTCCCCCGGTTTAGACTGGTTAGTGCCCTTCCCCTCTCCTGGTTTAGACTGTTTAGTGCCCTTCCCCTCCCCCGGTTTAGACTGGTTAGTGCCCTTCCCCTCCCCCGGTTTAGACTGTTTAGTGCCCTTCCCCTCCCCCGGTTTAGACTGTTTAGTGCCCTTCCCCTCCCCCGGTTTAGACTGTTTAGTGCCCTTCCCCTCCCCCGGTTTAGACTGGTTAGTGCCCTTCCCCTCCCCCGGTTTAGACTGGTTAGTGCCCTTCCCCTCCCCTGGTTTAGACTGTTTAGTGCCCTGCCCCTCCCTTGGTTTAGACTGTTTAGTGCCCTGCCCCTCCCTTGGTTTAGACTGGTTAGTGCCCTTCCCCTCCCCCAGTTTAGACTGTTTAGTGCCCTTCCCCTCCCCCGGTTTAGACTGGTTAGTGCCCTTCCCCTCCCCCGGTTTAGACTGGTTAGTGCCCTTCCCCTCCCCCGGTTTAGACTGGTTAGTGCCCTTCCCCTCCCCCGGTTTAGACTGGTTAGTGCCCTTCCCCTCCCCCGGTTTAGACTGGTTAGTGCCCTTCCCCTCCCCTGGTTTAGACTGTTTAGTGCCCTTCCCCTCCCCCGGTTTAGACTGGTTAGTGCCCTTCCCCTCCCCCGGTTTAGACTGGTTAGTGCCCTTCCCCTCCCCCGGTTTAGACTGGTTAGTGCCCTTCCCCTCCCCCGGTTTAGACTGTTTAGTGCCCTTCCCCTCCCCCGGTTTAGACTGGTTAGTGCCCTTCCCCTCCCCCGGTTTAGACTGTTTAGTGCCCTTCCCCTCCCCCGGTTTAGACTGTTTAGTGCCCATCCCCTCCCCTGGTTTAGACTGGTTAGTGCCCTTCCCCTCCCCCGGTTTAGACTGGTTAGTGCCCATCCCCTCCCCTGGTTTAGACTGGTTAGTGCCCATCCCCTCCCCTGGTTTAGACTGGTTAGTGCCCTTCCCCTCACCCGGTTTAGACTGGTTAGTGCCCTTCCCCTCCCCCGGTTTAGACTGGTTAGTGCCCTTCCCCTCCCCCGGTTTAGACTGTTTAGTGCCCTTCCCCTCCCCCGGTTTAGACTGTTTAGTGCCCTTCCCCTCCCCCGGTTTAGACTGTTTAGTGCCCTTCCCCTCCCCCGGTTTAGACTGGTTAGTGCCCTTCCCCTCCCCCGGTTTAGACTGGTTAGTGCCCTTCCCCTCCCCTGGTTTAGACTGTTTAGTGCCCTTCCCCTCCCCTGGTTTAGACTGGTTAGTGCCCTTCCCCTCCCCTGGTTTAGACTGTTTAGTGCCCTTCCCCTCCCCTGGTGTAGACTGGTTAGTGCCCTTCCCCTCCCTTGGTTTAGACTGTTTAGTGCCCTTCCCCTCCCTCGGTTTAGACTGGTTAGTGCCCTTCCCCTCCCCCGGTTTAGACTGTTTAGTGCCCTTCCCCTCCCCTGGTTTAGACTGTTTAGTGCCCTTCCCCTCCCCCGGTTTAGACTGTTTAGTGCCCTTCCCCTCCCCTGGTTTAGACTGTTTAGTGCCCTTCCCCTCCCCTGGTTTAGACTGTTTAGTGCCCTTCCCCTCCCCTGGTTTAGACTGGTTAGTCCCCTTCCCCTCCCCTGGTTTAGACTGTTTAGTGCCCTTCCCCTCCCTTGGTTTAGACTGTTTAGTGCCCTTCCCCTCCCCTGGTTTAGACTGGTTAGTGCCCTTCCCCTCCCCTGGTTTAGACTGTTTAGTGCCCTTCCCCTCCCCTGGTTTAGACTGGTTAGTGCCCTTCCCCTCCCTTGGTTTAGACTGGTTAGTGCCCTTCCCCTCCCCTGGTTTAGACTGGTTAGTGCCCTTCCCCTCCCCTGGTTTAGACTGGTTAGTGCCCTTCCCCTCCCTTGGTTTAGACTGGTTAGTGCCCTTCCCCTCCCCTGGTTTAGACTGTTTAGTGCCCTTCCCCTCCCTCGGTTTAGACTGGTTAGTGCCCTTCCCCTCCCCCGGTTTAGACTGGTTAGTGCCCTTCCCCTCCCTCGGTTTAGACTGGTTAGTGCCCTTCCCCTCCCTCGGTTTAGACTGGTTAGTGCCCTTCCCCTCCCCCGGTTTAGACTGGTTAGTGCCCTTCCCCTCCCCTGGTTTAGACTGGTTAGTGCCCTTCCCCTCCCCTGGTTTAGACTGTTTAGTGCCCTTCCCCTCCCCTGGTTTAGACTGTTTAGTGCCCTTCCCCTCCCCTGGTTTAGACTGGTTAGTGCCCTTCCCCTCCCCCGGTTTAGACTGGTTAGTGCCCTTCCCCTCCCCTGGTTTAGACTGGTTAGTGCCCTTCCCCTCCCCTGGTTTAGACTGGTTAGTGCCCTTCCCCTCCCCCGGTTTAGACTGGTTAGTGCCCTCCCCTCCCCCGGTTTAGACTGGTTAGTGCCCTTCCCCTCCCCTGGTTTAGACTGGTTAGTGCCCTTCCCCTCCCCTGGTTTAGACTGTTTAGTGCCCTTCCCCTCCCCTGGTTTAGACTGTTTAGTGCCCTTCCCCTCCCCTGGTTTAGACTGTTTAGTGCCCTTCCCCTCCCCTGGTTTAGACTGGTTAGTGCCCTTCCCCTCCCCTGGTTTAGACTGTTTAGTGCCCTTCCCCTCCCCTGGTTTAGACTGTTTAGTGCCCTTCCCCTCCCCTGGTTTAGACTGTTTAGTGCCCTTCCCCTCCCCTGGTTTAGACTGGTTAGTGCCCTTCCCCTCCCCCGGTTTAGACTGGTTAGTGCCCTTCCCCTCCCCTGGTTTAGACTGGTTAGTGCCCTTCCCCTCCCCTGGTTTAGACTGGTTAGTGCCCTTCCCCTCCCCCGGTTTAGACTGGTTAGTGCCCTCCCCTCCCCCGGTTTAGACTGGTTAGTGCCCTTCCCCTCCCCTGGTTTAGACTGGTTAGTGCCCTTCCCCTCCCCCGGTTTAGACTGTTTAGTGCCCTTCCCTCCCCTCCCCCGGTTTAGACTGTTTAGTGCCCTTCCCCTCCCCCGGTTTAGACTGTTTAGTGCCCTTCCCCTCCCCTGGTTTAGACTGTTTAGTGCCCTTCCCCTCCCCTGGTTTAGACTGGTTAGTCCCCTTCCCCTCCCCTGGTTTAGACTGGTTAGTGCCCCTCCCCTCCCCCGGTTTAGACTGTTTAGTGCCCTTCCCCTCCCCCGGTTTAGACTGGTTAGTGCCCTTCCCCTCCCCTGGTTTAGACTGTTTAGTGCCCTTCCCCTCCCCCGGTTTAGACTGGTTAGTGCCCATCCCCTCCCCTGGTTTAGACTGTTTAGTGCCCTTCCCCTCCCCCGGTTTAGACTGGTTAGTGCCCATCCCCTCCCCTGGTTTAGACTGTTTAGTGCCCTGCCCCTCCCTTGGTTTAGACTGTTTAGTGCCCTGCCCCTCCCTTGGTTTAGACTGGTTAGTGCCCTTCCCCTCCCCCAGTTTAGACTGTTTAGTGCCCTTCCCCTCCCCCGGTTTAGACTGGTTAGTGCCCTTCCCCTCCCCCGGTTTAGACTGGTTAGTGCCCTTCCCCTCCCCTGGTTTAGACTGGTTAGTGCCCTTCCCCTCCCCTGGTTTAGACTGGTTAGTGCCCTTCCCCTCCCCCGGTTTAGACTGGTTAGTGCCCTCCCCTCCCCCGGTTTAGACTGGTTAGTGCCCTTCCCCTCCCCTGGTTTAGACTGGTTAGTGCCCTTCCCCTCCCCCGGTTTAGACTGTTTAGTGCCCTTCCCCTCCCCCGGTTTAGACTGTTTAGTGCCCTTCCCCTCCCCTGGTTTAGACTGGTTAGTGCCCTTCCCCTCCCCCGGTTTAGACTGGTTAGTGCCCTTCCCCTCCCTTGGTTTAGACTGGTTAGTGCCCTTCCCCTCCCTCGGTTTAGACTGTTTAGTGCCCTTCCCCTCCCCTGGTTTAGACTGTTTAGTGCCCTTCCCCTCCCCTGGTTTAGACTGGTTAGTCCCCTTCCCCTCCCCTGGTTTAGACTGGTTAGTGCCCCTCCCCTCCCCCGGTTTAGACTGTTTAGTGCCCTTCCCCTCCCCCGGTTTAGACTGGTTAGTGCCCTTCCCCTCCCCTGGTTTAGACTGTTTAGTGCCCTTCCCCTCCCCCGGTTTAGACTGGTTAGTGCCCATCCCCTCCCCTGGTTTAGACTGTTTAGTGCCCTGCCCCTCCCTTGGTTTAGACTGTTTAGTGCCCTGCCCCTCCCTTGGTTTAGACTGGTTAGTGCCCTTCCCCTCCCCCAGTTTAGACTGTTTAGTGCCCTTCCCCTCCCCCGGTTTAGACTGGTTAGTGCCCTTCCCCTCCCCCGGTTTAGACTGGTTAGTGCCCTTCCCCTCCCCCGGTTTAGACTGTTTAGTGCCCTTCCCCTCCCCCGGTTTAGACTGGTTAGTGCCCTTCCCCTCCCCCGGTTTAGACTGGTTAGTGCCCTTCCCCTCCCCCGGTTTAGACTGTTTAGTGCCCATCCCCTCCCCTGGTTTAGACTGGTTAGTGCCCTTCCCCTCCCCCGGTTTAGACTGGTTAGTGCCCATCCCCTCCCCTGGTTTAGACTGGTTAGTGCCCTTCCCCTCCCCCGGTTTAGACTGTTTAGTGCCCATCCCCTCCCCTGGTTTAGACTGGTTAGTGCCCTTCCCCTCCCCCGGTTTAGACTGGTTAGTGCCCTTCCCCTCCCCCGGTTTAGACTGGTTAGTGCCCTTCCCCTCCCCCGGTTTAGACTGTTTAGTGCCCTTCCCCTCCCCTGGTTTAGACTGGTTAGTGCCCTTCCCCTCCCCCGGTTTAGACTGGTTAGTGCCCTTCCCCTCTCCTGGTTTAGACTGTTTAGTGCCCTTCCCCTCCCCCGGTTTAGACTGGTTAGTGCCCTTCCCCTCCCCCGGTTTAGACTGTTTAGTGCCCTTCCCCTCCCCCGGTTTAGACTGTTTAGTGCCCTTCCCCTCCCCCGGTTTAGACTGTTTAGTGCCCTTCCCCTCCCCCGGTTTAGACTGGTTAGTGCCCTTCCCCTCCCCCGGTTTAGACTGGTTAGTGCCCTTCCCCTCCCCTGGTTTAGACTGTTTAGTGCCCTGCCCCTCCCTTGGTTTAGACTGTTTAGTGCCCTGCCCCTCCCTTGGTTTAGACTGGTTAGTGCCCTTCCCCTCCCCCAGTTTAGACTGTTTAGTGCCCTTCCCCTCCCCCGGTTTAGACTGGTTAGTGCCCTTCCCCTCCCCCGGTTTAGACTGGTTAGTGCCCTTCCCCTCCCCCGGTTTAGACTGGTTAGTGCCCTTCCCCTCCCCCGGTTTAGACTGGTTAGTGCCCTTCCCCTCCCCCGGTTTAGACTGGTTAGTGCCCTTCCCCTCCCCTGGTTTAGACTGTTTAGTGCCCTTCCCCTCCCCCGGTTTAGACTGGTTAGTGCCCTTCCCCTCCCCCGGTTTAGACTGGTTAGTGCCCTTCCCCTCCCCCGGTTTAGACTGGTTAGTGCCCTTCCCCTCCCCCGGTTTAGACTGTTTAGTGCCCTTCCCCTCCCCCGGTTTAGACTGGTTAGTGCCCTTCCCCTCCCCCGGTTTAGACTGTTTAGTGCCCTTCCCCTCCCCCGGTTTAGACTGTTTAGTGCCCATCCCCTCCCCTGGTTTAGACTGGTTAGTGCCCTTCCCCTCCCCCGGTTTAGACTGGTTAGTGCCCATCCCCTCCCCTGGTTTAGACTGGTTAGTGCCCATCCCCTCCCCTGGTTTAGACTGGTTAGTGCCCTTCCCCTCACCCGGTTTAGACTGGTTAGTGCCCTTCCCCTCCCCCGGTTTAGACTGGTTAGTGCCCTTCCCCTCCCCCGGTTTAGACTGTTTAGTGCCCTTCCCCTCCCCCGGTTTAGACTGTTTAGTGCCCTTCCCCTCCCCCGGTTTAGACTGTTTAGTGCCCTTCCCCTCCCCCGGTTTAGACTGGTTAGTGCCCTTCCCCTCCCCCGGTTTAGACTGGTTAGTGCCCTTCCCCTCCCCTGGTTTAGACTGTTTAGTGCCCTGCCCCTCCCTTGGTTTAGACTGTTTAGTGCCCTTCCCCTCCCTTGGTTTAGACTGGTTAGTGCCCTTCCCCTCCCCCAGTTTAGACTGTTTAGTGCCCTTCCCCTCCCCCGGTTTAGACTGGTTAGTGCCCTTCCCCTCCCCCGGTTTAGACTGGTTAGTGCCCATCCCCTCCCCTGGTTTAGACTGGTTAGTGCCCTTCCCCTCCCCCGGTTTAGACTGGTTAGTGCCCTTCCCCTCCCCTGGTTTAGACTGGTTAGTGCCCTTCCCCTCCCCTGGTTTAGACTGTTTAGTGCCCTTCCCCTCCCCCGGTTTAGACTGGTTAGTGCCCTTCCCCTCCCCCGGTTTAGACTGGTTAGTGCCCATCCCCTCCCCTGGTTTAGACTGGTTAGTGCCCTTCCCCTCCCCCGGTTTAGACTGTTTAGTGCCCTTCCCCTCCCCCGGTTTAGACTGGTTAGTGCCCTTCCCCTCCCCCGGTTTAGACTGGTTAGTGCCCTTCCCCTCCCCCGGTTTAGACTGTTTAGTGCCCATCCCCTCCCCTGGTTTAGACTGGTTAGTGCCCTTCCCCTCCCCCGGTTTAGACTGGTTAGTGCCCATCCCCTCCCCTGGTTTAGACTGGTTAGTGCCCTTCCCCTCCCCCGGTTTAGACTGTTTAGTGCCCATCCCCTCCCCTGGTTTAGACTGGTTAGTGCCCTTCCCCTCCCCCGGTTTAGACTGGTTAGTGCCCTTCCCCTCCCCCGGTTTAGACTGGTTAGTGCCCTTCCCCTCCCCCGGTTTAGACTGTTTAGTGCCCTTCCCCTCCCCTGGTTTAGACTGGTTAGTGCCCTTCCCCTCCCCTGGTTTAGACTGGTTAGTGCCCTTCCCCTCTCCTGGTTTAGACTGGTTAGTGCCCTTCCCCTCCCCTGGTTTAGACTGGTTAGTGCCCTTCCCCTCCCCTGGTTTAGACTGGTTAGTGCCCTTCCCCTCCCCCGGTTTAGACTGGTTAGTGCCCTCCCCTCCCCCGGTTTAGACTGGTTAGTGCCCTTCCCCTCCCCTGGTTTAGACTGGTTAGTGCCCTTCCCCTCCCCCGGTTTAGACTGTTTAGTGCCCTTCCCTCCCCTCCCCCGGTTTAGACTGTTTAGTGCCCTTCCCCTCCCCCGGTTTAGACTGTTTAGTGCCCTTCCCCTCCCCTGGTTTAGACTGGTTAGTGCCCTTCCCCTCCCCTGGTTTAGACTGGTTAGTGCCCTTCCCCTCCCCCGGTTTAGACTGTTTAGTGCCCTTCCCCTCCCCTGGTTTAGACTGTTTAGTGCCCTTCCCCTCCCCCGGTTTAGACTGTTTAGTGCCCTTCCCCTCCCCTGGTTTAGACTGTTTAGTGCCCTTCCCCTCCCCTGGTTTAGACTGTTTAGTGCCCTTCCCCTCCCCTGGTTTAGACTGGTTAGTCCCCTTCCCCTCCCCTGGTTTAGACTGTTTAGTGCCCTTCCCCTCCCTTGGTTTAGACTGTTTAGTGCCCTTCCCCTCCCCTGGTTTAGACTGGTTAGTGCCCTTCCCCTCCCCTGGTTTAGACTGTTTAGTGCCCTTCCCCTCCCCTGGTGTAGACTGGTTAGTGCCCTTCCCCTCCCTTGGTTTAGACTGTTTAGTGCCCTTCCCCTCCCTCGGTTTAGACTGGTTAGTGCCCTTCCCCTCCCCCGGTTTAGACTGTTTAGTGCCCTTCCCCTCCCCTGGTTTAGACTGTTTAGTGCCCTTCCCCTCCCCCGGTTTAGACTGTTTAGTGCCCTCCCCTCCCCTGGTTTAGACTGTTTAGTGCCCTTCCCCTCCCCTGGTTTAGACTGTTTAGTGCCCTTCCCCTCCCCTGGTTTAGACTGGTTAGTCCCCTTCCCCTCCCCTGGTTTAGACTGTTTAGTGCCCTTCCCCTCCCTTGGTTTAGACTGTTTAGTGCCCTTCCCCTCCCCTGGTTTAGACTGGTTAGTGCCCTTCCCCTCCCCTGGTTTAGACTGTTTAGTGCCCTTCCCCTCCCCTGGTTTAGACTGGTTAGTGCCCTTCCCCTCCCTTGGTTTAGACTGGTTAGTGCCCTTCCCCTCCCCCGGTTTAGACTGGTTAGTGCCCTTCCCCTCCCCCGGTTTAGACTGTTTAGTGCCCTTCCCCTCCCCTGGTTTAGACTGGTTAGTGCCCTTCCCCTCCCCCGGTTTAGACTGGTTAGTGCCCTTCCCCTCTCCTGGTTTAGACTGTTTAGTGCCCTTCCCCTCCCCCGGTTTAGACTGGTTAGTGCCCTTCCCCTCCCCCGGTTTAGACTGTTTAGTGCCCTTCCCCTCCCCCGGTTTAGACTGTTTAGTGCCCTTCCCCTCCCCCGGTTTAGACTGTTTAGTGCCCTTCCCCTCCCCCGGTTTAGACTGGTTAGTGCCCTTCCCCTCCCCCGGTTTAGACTGGTTAGTGCCCTTCCCCTCCCCTGGTTTAGACTGTTTAGTGCCCTGCCCCTCCCTTGGTTTAGACTGTTTAGTGCCCTGCCCCTCCCTTGGTTTAGACTGGTTAGTGCCCTTCCCCTCCCCCAGTTTAGACTGTTTAGTGCCCTTCCCCTCCCCCGGTTTAGACTGTTTAGTGCCCTGCCCCTCCCTTGGTTTAGACTGGTTAGTGCCCTTCCCCTCCCCCAGTTTAGACTGTTTAGTGCCCTTCCCCTCCCCCGGTTTAGACTGGTTAGTGCCCTTCCCCTCCCCCGGTTTAGACTGGTTAGTGCCCTTCCCCTCCCCCGGTTTAGACTGGTTAGTGCCCTTCCCCTCCCCCGGTTTAGACTGGTTAGTGCCCTTCCCCTCCCCCGGTTTAGACTGGTTAGTGCCCTTCCCCTCCCCTGGTTTAGACTGTTTAGTGCCCTTCCCCTCCCCCGGTTTAGACTGGTTAGTGCCCTTCCCCTCCCCCGGTTTAGACTGGTTAGTGCCCTTCCCCTCCCCCGGTTTAGACTGGTTAGTGCCCTTCCCCTCCCCCGGTTTAGACTGTTTAGTGCCCTTCCCCTCCCCCGGTTTAGACTGGTTAGTGCCCTTCCCCTCCCCCGGTTTAGACTGTTTAGTGCCCTTCCCCTCCCCCGGTTTAGACTGTTTAGTGCCCATCCCCTCCCCTGGTTTAGACTGGTTAGTGCCCTTCCCCTCCCCCGGTTTAGACTGGTTAGTGCCCATCCCCTCCCCTGGTTTAGACTGGTTAGTGCCCATCCCCTCCCCTGGTTTAGACTGGTTAGTGCCCTTCCCCTCACCCGGTTTAGACTGGTTAGTGCCCTTCCCCTCCCCCGGTTTAGACTGGTTAGTGCCCTTCCCCTCCCCCGGTTTAGACTGTTTAGTGCCCTTCCCCTCCCCCGGTTTAGACTGTTTAGTGCCCTTCCCCTCCCCCGGTTTAGACTGTTTAGTGCCCTTCCCCTCCCCCGGTTTAGACTGGTTAGTGCCCTTCCCCTCCCCCGGTTTAGACTGGTTAGTGCCCTTCCCCTCCCCTGGTTTAGACTGTTTAGTGCCCTGCCCCTCCCTTGGTTTAGACTGTTTAGTGCCCTTCCCCTCCCTTGGTTTAGACTGGTTAGTGCCCTTCCCCTCCCCCAGTTTAGACTGTTTAGTGCCCTTCCCCTCCCCCGGTTTAGACTGGTTAGTGCCCTTCCCCTCCCCCGGTTTAGACTGGTTAGTGCCCATCCCCTCCCCTGGTTTAGACTGGTTAGTGCCCTTCCCCTCCCCCGGTTTAGACTGGTTAGTGCCCTTCCCCTCCCCTGGTTTAGACTGGTTAGTGCCCTTCCCCTCCCCTGGTTTAGACTGTTTAGTGCCCTTCCCCTCCCCCGGTTTAGACTGGTTAGTGCCCTTCCCCTCCCCCGGTTTAGACTGGTTAGTGCCCATCCCCTCCCCTGGTTTAGACTGGTTAGTGCCCTTCCCCTCCCCCGGTTTAGACTGTTTAGTGCCCTTCCCCTCCCCCGGTTTAGACTGGTTAGTGCCCTTCCCCTCCCCCGGTTTAGACTGGTTAGTGCCCTTCCCCTCCCCCGGTTTAGACTGTTTAGTGCCCATCCCCTCCCCTGGTTTAGACTGGTTAGTGCCCTTCCCCTCCCCCGGTTTAGACTGGTTAGTGCCCATCCCCTCCCCTGGTTTAGACTGGTTAGTGCCCTTCCCCTCCCCCGGTTTAGACTGTTTAGTGCCCATCCCCTCCCCTGGTTTAGACTGGTTAGTGCCCTTCCCCTCCCCCGGTTTAGACTGGTTAGTGCCCTTCCCCTCCCCCGGTTTAGACTGGTTAGTGCCCTTCCCCTCCCCCGGTTTAGACTGTTTAGTGCCCTTCCCCTCCCCTGGTTTAGACTGGTTAGTGCCCTTCCCCTCCCCTGGTTTAGACTGGTTAGTGCCCTTCCCCTCTCCTGGTTTAGACTGGTTAGTGCCCTTCCCCTCCCCTGGTTTAGACTGGTTAGTGCCCTTCCCCTCCCCTGGTTTAGACTGGTTAGTGCCCTTCCCCTCCCCCGGTTTAGACTGGTTAGTGCCCTCCCCTCCCCCGGTTTAGACTGGTTAGTGCCCTTCCCCTCCCCTGGTTTAGACTGGTTAGTGCCCTTCCCCTCCCCCGGTTTAGACTGTTTAGTGCCCTTCCCTCCCCTCCCCCGGTTTAGACTGTTTAGTGCCCTTCCCCTCCCCCGGTTTAGACTGTTTAGTGCCCTTCCCCTCCCCTGGTTTAGACTGGTTAGTGCCCTTCCCCTCCCCTGGTTTAGACTGGTTAGTGCCCTTCCCCTCCCCCGGTTTAGACTGTTTAGTGCCCTTCCCCTCCCCTGGTTTAGACTGTTTAGTGCCCTTCCCCTCCCCCGGTTTAGACTGTTTAGTGCCCTTCCCCTCCCCTGGTTTAGACTGTTTAGTGCCCTTCCCCTCCCCTGGTTTAGACTGTTTAGTGCCCTTCCCCTCCCCTGGTTTAGACTGGTTAGTCCCCTTCCCCTCCCCTGGTTTAGACTGTTTAGTGCCCTTCCCCTCCCTTGGTTTAGACTGTTTAGTGCCCTTCCCCTCCCCTGGTTTAGACTGGTTAGTGCCCTTCCCCTCCCCTGGTTTAGACTGTTTAGTGCCCTTCCCCTCCCCTGGTGTAGACTGGTTAGTGCCCTTCCCCTCCCTTGGTTTAGACTGTTTAGTGCCCTTCCCCTCCCTCGGTTTAGACTGGTTAGTGCCCTTCCCCTCCCCCGGTTTAGACTGTTTAGTGCCCTTCCCCTCCCCTGGTTTAGACTGTTTAGTGCCCTTCCCCTCCCCCGGTTTAGACTGTTTAGTGCCCTCCCCTCCCCTGGTTTAGACTGTTTAGTGCCCTTCCCCTCCCCTGGTTTAGACTGTTTAGTGCCCTTCCCCTCCCCTGGTTTAGACTGGTTAGTCCCCTTCCCCTCCCCTGGTTTAGACTGTTTAGTGCCCTTCCCCTCCCTTGGTTTAGACTGTTTAGTGCCCTTCCCCTCCCCTGGTTTAGACTGGTTAGTGCCCTTCCCCTCCCCTGGTTTAGACTGTTTAGTGCCCTTCCCCTCCCCTGGTTTAGACTGGTTAGTGCCCTTCCCCTCCCTTGGTTTAGACTGGTTAGTGCCCTTCCCCTCCCCTGGTTTAGACTGGTTAGTGCCCTTCCCCTCCCCTGGTTTAGACTGGTTAGTGCCCTTCCCCTCCCTTGGTTTAGACTGGTTAGTGCCCTTCCCCTCCCCTGGTTTAGACTGTTTAGTGCCCTTCCCCTCCCTCGGTTTAGACTGGTTAGTGCCCTTCCCCTCCCCCGGTTTAGACTGGTTAGTGCCCTTCCCCTCCCCTGGTTTAGACTGGTTAGTGCCCTTCCCCTCCCCTGGTTTAGACTGTTTAGTGCCCTTCCCCTCCCCTGGTTTAGACTGTTTAGTGCCCTTCCCCTCCCCTGGTTTAGACTGGTTAGTGCCCTTCCCCTCCCCTGGTTTAGACTGTTTAGTGCCCTTCCCCTCCCTTGGTTTAGACTGGTTAGTGCCCTTCCCCTCCCCTGGTTTAGACTGGTTAGTGCCCTTCCCCTCCCCTGGTTTAGACTGGTTAGTGCCCTTCCCCTCCCTTGGTTTAGACTGGTTAGTGCCCTTCCCCTCCCCTGGTTTAGACTGTTTAGTGCCCTTCCCCTCCCTCGGTTTAGACTGGTTAGTGCCCTTCCCCTCCCCCGGTTTAGACTGGTTAGTGCCCTTCCCCTCCCCTGGTTTAGACTGGTTAGTGCCCTTCCCCTCCCCTGGTTTAGACTGTTTAGTGCCCTTCCCCTCCCCTGGTTTAGACTGTTTAGTGCCCTTCCCCTCCCCTGGTTTAGACTGTTTAGTGCCCTTCCCCTCCCCTGGTTTAGACTGGTTAGTGCCCTTCCCCTCCCCCGGTTTAGACTGGTTAGTGCCCTTCCCCTCCCCTGGTTTAGACTGGTTAGTGCCCTTCCCCTCCCCTGGTTTAGACTGGTTAGTGCCCTTCCCCTCCCCCGGTTTAGACTGGTTAGTGCCCTCCCCTCCCCCGGTTTAGACTGGTTAGTGCCCTTCCCCTCCCCTGGTTTAGACTGGTTAGTGCCCTTCCCCTCCCCCGGTTTAGACTGTTTAGTGCCCTTCCCTCCCCTCCCCCGGTTTAGACTGTTTAGTGCCCTTCCCCTCCCCCGGTTTAGACTGTTTAGTGCCCTTCCCCTCCCCTGGTTTAGACTGTTTAGTGCCCTTCCCCTCCCCTGGTTTAGACTGTTTAGTGCCCTTCCCCTCCCCTGGTTTAGACTGTTTAGTGCCCTTCCCCTCCCCTGGTTTAGACTGTTTAGTGCCCTTCCCCTCCCCTGGTTTAGACTGGTTAGTGCCCTTCCCCTCCCCCGGTTTAGACTGGTTAGTGCCCTTCCCCTCCCCTGGTTTAGACTGGTTAGTGCCCTTCCCCTCCCCTGGTTTAGACTGGTTAGTGCCCTTCCCCTCCCCCGGTTTAGACTGGTTAGTGCCCTCCCCTCCCCCGGTTTAGACTGGTTAGTGCCCTTCCCCTCCCCTGGTTTAGACTGGTTAGTGCCCTTCCCCTCCCCCGGTTTAGACTGTTTAGTGCCCTTCCCTCCCCTCCCCCGGTTTAGACTGTTTAGTGCCCTTCCCCTCCCCCGGTTTAGACTGTTTAGTGCCCTTCCCCTCCCCTGGTTTAGACTGTTTAGTGCCCTTCCCCTCCCCTGGTTTAGACTGTTTAGTGCCCTTCCCCTCCCCTGGTTTAGACTGTTTAGTGCCCTTCCCCTCCCTTGGTTTAGACTGTTTAGTGCCCTTCCCCTCCCCTGGTTTAGACTGGTTAGTGCCCTTCCCCTCCCCTGGTTTAGACTGTTTAGTGCCCTTCCCCTCCCCTGGTTTAGACTGTTTAGTGCCCTTCCCCTCCCCTGGTTTAGACTGGTTAGTGCCCTTCCCCTCCCCCGGTTTAGACTGGTTAGTGCCCTTCCCCTCCCCTGGTTTAGACTGGTTAGTGCCCTTCCCCTCCCCTGGTTTAGACTGGTTAGTGCCCTTCCCCTCCCCCGGTTTAGACTGGTTAGTGCCCTCCCCTCCCCCGGTTTAGACTGGTTAGTGCCCTTCCCCTCCCCTGGTTTAGACTGGTTAGTGCCCTTCCCCTCCCCCGGTTTAGACTGTTTAGTGCCCTTCCCTCCCCTCCCCCGGTTTAGACTGTTTAGTGCCCTTCCCCTCCCCCGGTTTAGACTGTTTAGTGCCCTTCCCCTCCCCTGGTTTAGACTGTTTAGTGCCCTTCCCCTCCCCTGGTTTAGACTGTTTAGTGCCCTTCCCCTCCCCTGGTTTAGACTGTTTAGTGCCCTTCCCCTCCCTTGGTTTAGACTGTTTAGTGCCCTTCCCCTCCCCTGGTTTAGACTGGTTAGTGCCCTTCCCCTCCCCTGGTTTAGACTGTTTAGTGCCCTTCCCCTCCCCTGGTTTAGACTGGTTAGTGCCCTTCCCCTCCCTTGGTTTAGACTGGTTAGTGCCCTTCCCCTCCCCTGGTTTAGACTGGTTAGTGCCCTTCCCCTCCCCTGGTTTAGACTGGTTAGTGCCCTTCCCCTCCCTTGGTTTAGACTGGTTAGTGCCCTTCCCCTCCCCCGGTTTAGACTGTTTAGTGCCCTTCCCCTCCCCCGGTTTAGACTGGTTAGTGCCCTCCCCTCCCCCGGTTTAGACTGGTTAGTGCCCTTCCCCTCCCCTGGTTTAGACTGGTTAGTGCCCTTCCCTTCCCCGGTTTAGACTGGTTAGTGCCCTTCCCCTCCCCTGGTTTAGACTGGTTAGTGCCCCTCCGCTCCCTTGGTTTAGACTGTTTAGTGCCCTTCCCCTCCCCTGGTTTAGACTGGTTAGTGCCCTTCCCTTCCCCGGTTTAGACTGGTTAGTGCCCTTCCCCTCCCCCGGTTTAGACTGGTTAGTGCCCTTCCCTTCCCCGGTTTAGACTGGTTAGTGCCCTTCCCTTCCCCGGTTTAGACTGGTTAGTGCCCTTCCCCTCCCCTGGTTTAGACTGGTTAGTGCCCTTCCCTTCCCCGGTTTAGACTGGTTAGTGCCCTTCCCTTCCCCGGTTTAGACTGGTTAGTGCCCTTCCCCTCCCCCGGTTTAGACTGTTTAGTGCCCTTCCCCTCCCCTGGTTTAGACTGGTTAGTGCCCTTCCCCTCCCCTGGTTTAGACTGGTTAGTGCCCTTCCCCTCCCCCGGTTTAGACTGGTTAGTGCCCTTCCCCTCCCCCGGTTTAGACTGTTTAGTGCCCTTCCCCTCCCCTGGTTTAGACTGTTTAGTGCCCTTCCCCTCCCCCGGTTTAGACTGTTTAGTGCCCTTCCCCTCCCCTGGTTTAGACTGTTTAGTGCCCTTCCCCTCCCCCGGTTTAGACTGTTTAGTGCCCTTCCCCTCCCCCGGTTTAGACTGTTTAGTGCCCTTCCCCTCCCCTGGTTTAGACTGTTTAGTGCCCTTCCCCTCCCCTGGTTTAGACTGTTTAGTGCCCTTCCCCTCCCCCGGTTTAGACTGTTTAGTGCCCTTCCCCTCCCCTGGTTTAGACTGGTTAGTGCCCTTCCCCTCCCCTGGTTTAGACTGTTTAGTGCCCTTCCCCTCCCCTGGTTTAGACTGTTTAGTGCCCTTCCCCTCCTCTGGTTTAGACTGGTTAGTGCCCTTCCCCTCCCCCGGTTTAGACTGGTTAGTGCCCCTCCCCTCCCCCGGTTTAGACTGTTTAGTGCCCTTCCCCTCCCCTGGTTTAGACTGGTTAGTCCCCTTCCCCTCCCCTGGTTTAGACTGTTTAGTGCCCTTCCCCTCCCCTGGTTTAGACTGGTTAGTGCCCTTCCCCTCCCCTGGTTTAGACTGTTTAATGCCCTTCCCCTCCCCTGGTTTAGACTGGTTAGTGCCCTTCCCCTCCCCTGGTTTAGACTGGTTAGTGCCCTTCCCCTCCCCCGGTTTAGACTGGTTAGTGCCCTTCCCCTCCCTTGGTTTAGACTGGTTAGTGCCCTTCCCCTCCCCTGGTTTAGACTGGTTAGTGCCCTTCCCCTCCCCTGGTTTAGACTGGTTAGTGCCCTTCCCCTCCCTTGGTTTAGACTGGTTAGTGCCCTTCCCCTCCCTTGGTTTAGACTGGTTAGTGCCCTTCCCCTCCCCTGGTTTAGACTGGTTAGTGCCCTTCCCCTCCCCTGGTTTAGACTGTTTAGTGCCCTTCCCCTCCCTTGGTTTAGACTGGTTAGTGCCCTTCCCCTCCCCTGGTTTAGACTGGTTAGTGCCCTTCCCCTCCCCTGGTTTAGACTGGTTAGTGCCCTTCCCCTCCCTTGGTTTAGACTGGTTAGTGCCCTTCCCCTCCCCTGGTTTAGACTGTTTAGTGCCCTTCCCCTCCCTCGGTTTAGACTGGTTAGTGCCCTTCCCCTCCCCCGGTTTAGACTGGTTAGTGCCCTTCCCCTCCCCTGGTTTAGACTGGTTAGTGCCCTTCCCCTCCCCTGGTTTAGACTGTTTAGTGCCCTTCCCCTCCCCTGGTTTAGACTGTTTAGTGCCCTTCCCCTCCCCTGGTTTAGACTGTTTAGTGCCCTTCCCCTCCCCTGGTTTAGACTGGTTAGTGCCCTTCCCCTCCCCCGGTTTAGACTGGTTAGTGCCCTTCCCCTCCCCTGGTTTAGACTGGTTAGTGCCCTTCCCCTCCCCTGGTTTAGACTGGTTAGTGCCCTTCCCCTCCCCCGGTTTAGACTGGTTAGTGCCCTCCCCTCCCCCGGTTTAGACTGGTTAGTGCCCTTCCCCTCCCCTGGTTTAGACTGGTTAGTGCCCTTCCCCTCCCCCGGTTTAGACTGTTTAGTGCCCTTCCCTCCCCTCCCCCGGTTTAGACTGTTTAGTGCCCTTCCCCTCCCCCGGTTTAGACTGTTTAGTGCCCTTCCCCTCCCCTGGTTTAGACTGTTTAGTGCCCTTCCCCTCCCCTGGTTTAGACTGTTTAGTGCCCTTCCCCTCCCCTGGTTTAGACTGTTTAGTGCCCTTCCCCTCCCTTGGTTTAGACTGTTTAGTGCCCTTCCCCTCCCCTGGTTTAGACTGGTTAGTGCCCTTCCCCTCCCCTGGTTTAGACTGTTTAGTGCCCTTCCCCTCCCCTGGTTTAGACTGTTTAGTGCCCTTCCCCTCCCCTGGTTTAGACTGTTTAGTGCCCTTCCCCTCCCCTGGTTTAGACTGGTTAGTGCCCTTCCCCTCCCCCGGTTTAGACTGGTTAGTGCCCTTCCCCTCCCCTGG
The DNA here is from genome assembly GCF_045679555.1 of Salvelinus alpinus. NCBI lineage: Eukaryota > Metazoa > Chordata > Actinopteri > Salmoniformes > Salmonidae > Salvelinus > Salvelinus alpinus. The sequence goes on along the minus strand of NC_092113.1, from coordinate 46,352,175 downwards.
TTTAGACTGGTTAGTGCCCTTCCCCTCCCCTGGTTTAGACTGGTTAGTGCCCTTCCCCTCCCCCGGTTTAGACTGGTTAGTGCCCTCCCCTCCCCCGGTTTAGACTGGTTAGTGCCCTTCCCCTCCCCTGGTTTAGACTGGTTAGTGCCCTTCCCCTCCCCCGGTTTAGACTGTTTAGTGCCCTTCCCTCCCCTCCCCCGGTTTAGACTGTTTAGTGCCCTTCCCCTCCCCCGGTTTAGACTGTTTAGTGCCCTTCCCCTCCCCTGGTTTAGACTGTTTAGTGCCCTTCCCCTCCCCTGGTTTAGACTGTTTAGTGCCCTTCCCCTCCCCTGGTTTAGACTGTTTAGTGCCCTTCCCCTCCCTTGGTTTAGACTGTTTAGTGCCCTTCCCCTCCCCTGGTTTAGACTGGTTAGTGCCCTTCCCCTCCCCTGGTTTAGACTGTTTAGTGCCCTTCCCCTCCCCTGGTTTAGACTGGTTAGTGCCCTTCCCCTCCCTTGGTTTAGACTGGTTAGTGCCCTTCCCCTCCCCTGGTTTAGACTGGTTAGTGCCCTTCCCCTCCCCTGGTTTAGACTGGTTAGTGCCCTTCCCCTCCCTTGGTTTAGACTGGTTAGTGCCCTTCCCCTCCCCCGGTTTAGACTGTTTAGTGCCCTTCCCCTCCCCTGGTTTAGACTGGTTAGTGCCCTTCCCCTCCCCTGGTTTAGACTGGTTAGTGCCCCTCCCCTCCCTTGGTTTAGACTGTTTAGTGCCCTTCCCCTCCCCTGGTTTAGACTGGTTAGTGCCCTTCCCTTCCCCGGTTTAGACTGGTTAGTGCCCTTCCCCTCCCCCGGTTTAGACTGGTTAGTGCCCTTCCCTTCCCCGGTTTAGACTGGTTAGTGCCCTTCCCTTCCCCGGTTTAGACTGGTTAGTGCCCTTCCCCTCCCCTGGTTTAGACTGGTTAGTGCCCCTCCCCTCCCTTGGTTTAGACTGTTTAGTGCCCTTCCCCTCCCCTGGTTTAGACTGGTTAGTGCCCTTCCCTTCCCCGGTTTAGACTGGTTAGTGCCCTTCCCCTCCCCCGGTTTAGACTGGTTAGTGCCCTTCCCTTCCCCGGTTTAGACTGGTTAGTGCCCTTCCCTTCCCCGGTTTAGACTGGTTAGTGCCCTTCCCCTCCCCTGGTTTAGACTGGTTAGTGCCCTTCCCTTCCCCGGTTTAGACTGGTTAGTGCCCTTCCCTTCCCCGGTTTAGACTGGTTAGTGCCCTTCCCCTCCCCCGGTTTAGACTGTTTAGTGCCCTTCCCCTCCCCTGGTTTAGACTGGTTAGTGCCCTTCCCCTCCCCTGGTTTAGACTGGTTAGTGCCCTTCCCCTCCCCCGGTTTAGACTGGTTAGTGCCCTTCCCCTCCCCCGGTTTAGACTGTTTAGTGCCCTTCCCCTCCCCTGGTTTAGACTGTTTAGTGCCCTTCCCCTCCCCCGGTTTAGACTGTTTAGTGCCCTTCCCCTCCCCTGGTTTAGACTGTTTAGTGCCCTTCCCCTCCCCCGGTTTAGACTGTTTAGTGCCCTTCCCCTCCCCCGGTTTAGACTGTTTAGTGCCCTTCCCCTCCCCTGGTTTAGACTGTTTAGTGCCCTTCCCCTCCCCCGGTTTAGACTGTTTAGTGCCCTTCCCCTCCCCTGGTTTAGACTGGTTAGTGCCCTTCCCCTCCCCTGGTTTAGACTGTTTAGTGCCCTTCCCCTCCCCTGGTTTAGACTGTTTAGTGCCCTTCCCCTCCTCTGGTTTAGACTGGTTAGTGCCCTTCCCCTCCCCCGGTTTAGACTGGTTAGTGCCCCTCCCCTCCCCCGGTTTAGACTGTTTAGTGCCCTTCCCCTCCCCTGGTTTAGACTGGTTAGTCCCCTTCCCCTCCCCTGGTTTAGACTGTTTAGTGCCCTTCCCCTCCCCTGGTTTAGACTGGTTAGTGCCCTTCCCCTCCCCTGGTTTAGACTGTTTAATGCCCTTCCCCTCCCCTGGTTTAGACTGGTTAGTGCCCTTCCCCTCCCCTGGTTTAGACTGGTTAGTGCCCTTCCCCTCCCCCGGTTTAGACTGGTTAGTGCCCTTCCCCTCCCTTGGTTTAGACTGGTTAGTGCCCTTCCCCTCCCCTCGGTTTAGACTGGTTAGTGCCCTTCCCCTCCCTTGGTTTAGACTGGTTAGTGCCCTTCCCCTCCCTTGGTTTAGACTGGTTAGTGCCCTTCCCCTCCCCTGGTTTAGACTGGTTAGTGCCCTTCCCCTCCCCTGGTTTAGACTGTTTAGTGCCCTTCCCCTCCCCTGGTTTAGACTGGTTAGTGCCCTTCCCCTCCCCCGGTTTAGACTGGTTAGTGCCCTTCCCCTCCCCCGGTTTAGACTGGTTAGTGCCCTTCCCCTCCCCTGGTTTAGACTGTTTAGTGCCCTTCCCCTCCCCTGGTTTAGACTGGTTAGTGCCCTTCCCCTCCCCCGGTTTAGACTGTTTAGTGCCCTTCCCCTCCCCTGGTTTAGACTGGTTAGTGCCCTTCCCCTCCCCCGGTTTAGACTGGTTAGTGCCCCTCCCCTCCCCCGGTTTAGACTGTTTAGTGCCCTTCCCCTCCCCTGGTTTAGACTGGTTAGTCCCCTTCCCCTCCCCTGGTTTAGACTGTTTAGTGCCCTTCCCCTCCCCTGGTTTAGACTGTTTAGTGCCCTTCCCCTCCCCTGGTTTAGACTGGTTAGTGCCCTTCCCCTCCCCTGGTTTAGACTGTTTAATGCCCTTCCCCTCCCCTGGTTTAGACTGGTTAGTGCCCTTCCCCTCCCCTGGTTTAGACTGGTTAGTGCCCTTCCCCTCCCCCGGTTTAGACTGGTTAGTGCCCTTCCCCTCCCTTGGTTTAGACTGGTTAGTGCCCTTCCCCTCCCCTGGTTTAGACTGGTTAGTGCCCTTCCCCTCCCCTGGTTTAGACTGGTTAGTGCCCTTCCCCTCCCTTGGTTTAGACTGGTTAGTGCCCTTCCCCTCCCTTGGTTTAGACTGGTTAGTGCCCTTCCCCTCCCCTGGTTTAGACTGGTTAGTGCCCTTCCCCTCCCTTGGTTTAGACTGTTTAGTGCCCTTCCCCTCCCCTGGTTTAGACTGGTTAGTGCCCTTCCCCTCCCCCGGTTTAGACTGTTTAGTGCCCTTCCCCTCCCCTGGTTTAGACTGTTTAGTGCCCTTCCCCTCCCTCGGTTTAGACTGGTTAGAGCCCTTCCCCTCCCCTGGTTTAGACTGTTTAGTGCCCTTCCCCTCCCTCGGTTTAGACTGGTTAGTGCCCTTCCCCTCCCCCGGTTTAGACTGGTTAGTGCCCTTCCCCTCCCCTGGTTTAGACTGTTTAATGCCCTTCCCCTCCCCTGGTTTAGACTGGTTAGTGCCCTTCCCCTCCCCTGGTTTAGACTGGTTAGTGCCCTTCCCCTCCCCCGGTTTAGACTGGTTAGTGCCCTTCCCCTCCCTTGGTTTAGACTGGTTAGTGCCCTTCCCCTCCCCTGGTTTAGACTGGTTAGTGCCCTTCCCCTCCCCTGGTTTAGACTGGTTAGTGCCCTTCCCCTCCCTTGGTTTAGACTGGTTAGTGCCCTTCCCCTCCCTTGGTTTAGACTGGTTAGTGCCCTTCCCCTCCCCTGGTTTAGACTGGTTAGTGCCCTTCCCCTCCCTTGGTTTAGACTGTTTAGTGCCCTTCCCCTCCCCTGGTTTAGACTGGTTAGTGCCCTTCCCCTCCCCCGGTTTAGACTGTTTAGTGCCCTTCCCCTCCCCTGGTTTAGACTGTTTAGTGCCCTTCCCCTCCCTCGGTTTAGACTGGTTAGAGCCCTTCCCCTCCCCTGGTTTAGACTGTTTAGTGCCCTTCCCCTCCCTCGGTTTAGACTGGTTAGTGCCCTTCCCCTCCCCCGGTTTAGACTGGTTAGTGCCCTTCCCCTCCCCTGGTTTAGACTGGTTAGTGCCCTTCCCCTCCCCTGGTTTAGACTGTTTAGTGCCCTTCCCCTCCCTCGGTTTAGACTGGTTAGTGCCCTTCCCCTCCCCTGGTTTAGACTGGTTAGTGCCCTTCCCCTCCCCTGGTTTAGACTGGTTAGTGCCCTTCCCCTCCCCTGGTTTAGACTGTTTAGTGCCCTTCCCCTCCCTTGGTTTAGACTGGTTAGTGCCCTTCCCCTCCCTTGGTTTAGACTGGTTAGTGCCCTTCCCCTCCCCTGGTTTAGACTGTTTAGTGCCCTTCCCCTCCCTCGGTTTAGACTGGTTAGTGCCCTTCCCCTCCCCCGGTTTAGACTGTTTAGTGCCCTTCCCCTCCCCTGGTTTAGACTGTTTAGTGCCCTTCCCCTCCCCCGGTTTAGACTGTTTAGTGCCCTTCCCCTCCTCTGGTTTAGACTGTTTAGTGCCCTTCCCCTCCCCTGGTTTAGACTGTTTAGTGCCCTTCCCCTCCCCTGGTTTAGACTGGTTAGTCCCCTTCCCCTCCCCTGGTTTAGACTGTTTAGTGCCCTTCCCCTCCCTTGGTTTAGACTGTTTAGTGCCCTTCCCCTCCCCTGGTTTAGACTGGTTAGTGCCCTTCCCCTCCCCTGGTTTAGACTGTTTAGTGCCCTTCCCCTCCCCTGGTTTAGACTGGTTAGTGCCCTTCCCCTCCCTTGGTTTAGACTGGTTAGTGCCCTTCCCCTCCCCTGGTTTAGACTGGTTAGTGCCCTTCCCCTCCCCTGGTTTAGACTGGTTAGTGCCCTTCCCCTCCCTTGGTTTAGACTGGTTAGTGCCCTTCCCCTCCCCTGGTTTAGACTGTTTAGTGCCCTTCCCCTCCCTCGGTTTAGACTGGTTAGTGCCCTTCCCCTCCCCCGGTTTAGACTGGTTAGTGCCCTTCCCCTCCCCTGGTTTAGACTGGTTAGTGCCCTTCCCCTCCCCTGGTTTAGACTGTTTAGTGCCCTTCCCCTCCCCTGGTTTAGACTGTTTAGTGCCCTTCCCCTCCCCTGGTTTAGACTGGTTAGTGCCCTTCCCCTCCCCTGGTTTAGACTGTTTAGTGCCCTTCCCCTCCCTTGGTTTAGACTGGTTAGTGCCCTTCCCCTCCCCTGGTTTAGACTGGTTAGTGCCCTTCCCCTCCCCTGGTTTAGACTGGTTAGTGCCCTTCCCCTCCCTTGGTTTAGACTGGTTAGTGCCCTTCCCCTCCCCTGGTTTAGACTGTTTAGTGCCCTTCCCCTCCCTCGGTTTAGACTGGTTAGTGCCCTTCCCCTCCCCCGGTTTAGACTGGTTAGTGCCCTTCCCCTCCCCTGGTTTAGACTGGTTAGTGCCCTTCCCCTCCCCTGGTTTAGACTGTTTAGTGCCCTTCCCCTCCCCTGGTTTAGACTGTTTAGTGCCCTTCCCCTCCCCTGGTTTAGACTGTTTAGTGCCCTTCCCCTCCCCTGGTTTAGACTGGTTAGTGCCCTTCCCCTCCCCCGGTTTAGACTGGTTAGTGCCCTTCCCCTCCCCTGGTTTAGACTGGTTAGTGCCCTTCCCCTCCCCTGGTTTAGACTGGTTAGTGCCCTTCCCCTCCCCCGGTTTAGACTGGTTAGTGCCCTCCCCTCCCCCGGTTTAGACTGGTTAGTGCCCTTCCCCTCCCCTGGTTTAGACTGGTTAGTGCCCTTCCCCTCCCCCGGTTTAGACTGTTTAGTGCCCTTCCCTCCCCTCCCCCGGTTTAGACTGTTTAGTGCCCTTCCCCTCCCCCGGTTTAGACTGTTTAGTGCCCTTCCCCTCCCCTGGTTTAGACTGTTTAGTGCCCTTCCCCTCCCCTGGTTTAGACTGTTTAGTGCCCTTCCCCTCCCCTGGTTTAGACTGTTTAGTGCCCTTCCCCTCCCCTGGTTTAGACTGGTTAGTCCCCTTCCCCTCCCCTGGTTTAGACTGTTTAGTGCCCTTCCCCTCCCTTGGTTTAGACTGTTTAGTGCCCTTCCCCTCCCCTGGTTTAGACTGGTTAGTGCCCTTCCCCTCCCCTGGTTTAGACTGTTTAGTGCCCTTCCCCTCCCCTGGTTTAGACTGGTTAGTGCCCTTCCCCTCCCTTGGTTTAGACTGGTTAGTGCCCTTCCCCTCCCCTGGTTTAGACTGGTTAGTGCCCTTCCCCTCCCCTGGTTTAGACTGGTTAGTGCCCTTCCCCTCCCTTGGTTTAGACTGGTTAGTGCCCTTCCCCTCCCCCGGTTTAGACTGTTTAGTGCCCTTCCCCTCCCCTGGTTTAGACTGGTTAGTGCCCTTCCCCTCCCCTGGTTTAGACTGGTTAGTGCCCCTCCCCTCCCTTGGTTTAGACTGTTTAGTGCCCTTCCCCTCCCCTGGTTTAGACTGGTTAGTGCCCTTCCCTTCCCCGGTTTAGACTGGTTAGTGCCCTTCCCCTCCCCCGGTTTAGACTGGTTAGTGCCCTTCCCTTCCCCGGTTTAGACTGGTTAGTGCCCTTCCCTTCCCCGGTTTAGACTGGTTAGTGCCCTTCCCCTCCCCTGGTTTAGACTGGTTAGTGCCCCTCCCCTCCCTTGGTTTAGACTGTTTAGTGCCCTTCCCCTCCCCTGGTTTAGACTGGTTAGTGCCCTTCCCTTCCCCGGTTTAGACTGGTTAGTGCCCTTCCCCTCCCCCGGTTTAGACTGGTTAGTGCCCTTCCCTTCCCCGGTTTAGACTGGTTAGTGCCCTTCCCTTCCCCGGTTTAGACTGGTTAGTGCCCTTCCCCTCCCCTGGTTTAGACTGGTTAGTGCCCTTCCCTTCCCCGGTTTAGACTGGTTAGTGCCCTTCCCCTCCCCTGGTTTAGACTGGTTAGTGCCCTTCCCCTCCCCCGGTTTAGACTGGTTAGTGCCCTTCCCCTCCCCCGGTTTAGACTGTTTAGTGCCCTTCCCCTCCCCTGGTTTAGACTGTTTAGTGCCCTTCCCCTCCCCTGGTTTAGACTGTTTAGTGCCCTTCCCCTCCCCCGGTTTAGACTGTTTAGTGCCCTTCCCCTCCCCCGGTTTAGACTGTTTAGTGCCCTTCCCCTCCCCTGGTTTAGACTGTTTAGTGCCCTTCCCCTCCCCTGGTTTAGACTGTTTAGTGCCCTTCCCCTCCCCCGGTTTAGACTGTTTAGTGCCCTTCCCCTCCCCTGGTTTAGACTGGTTAGTGCCCTTCCCCTCCCCTGGTTTAGACTGTTTAGTGCCCTTCCCCTCCCCTGGTTTAGACTGTTTAGTGCCCTTCCCCTCCTCTGGTTTAGACTGGTTAGTGCCCTTCCCCTCCCCCGGTTTAGACTGGTTAGTGCCCCTCCCCTCCCCCGGTTTAGACTGTTTAGTGCCCTTCCCCTCCCCTGGTTTAGACTGGTTAGTCCCCTTCCCCTCCCCTGGTTTAGACTGTTTAGTGCCCTTCCCCTCCCCTGGTTTAGACTGGTTAGTGCCCTTCCCCTCCCCTGGTTTAGACTGTTTAATGCCCTTCCCCTCCCCTGGTTTAGACTGGTTAGTGCCCTTCCCCTCCCCTGGTTTAGACTGGTTAGTGCCCTTCCCCTCCCCCGGTTTAGACTGGTTAGTGCCCTTCCCCTCCCTTGGTTTAGACTGGTTAGTGCCCTTCCCCTCCCCTGGTTTAGACTGGTTAGTGCCCTTCCCCTCCCCTGGTTTAGACTGTTTAATGCCCTTCCCCTCCCCTGGTTTAGACTGGTTAGTGCCCTTCCCCTCCCCTGGTTTAGACTGGTTAGTGCCCTTCCCCTCCCCCGGTTTAGACTGGTTAGTGCCCTTCCCCTCCCTTGGTTTAGACTGGTTAGTGCCCTTCCCCTCCCCTGGTTTAGACTGGTTAGTGCCCTTCCCCTCCCCTGGTTTAGACTGGTTAGTGCCCTTCCCCTCCCTTGGTTTAGACTGGTTAGTGCCCTTCCCCTCCCTTGGTTTAGACTGGTTAGTGCCCTTCCCCTCCCCTGGTTTAGACTGGTTAGTGCCCTTCCCCTCCCCTGGTTTAGACTGTTTAGTGCCCTTCCCCTCCCCTGGTTTAGACTGGTTAGTGCCCTTCCCCTCCCCCGGTTTAGACTGTTTAGTGCCCTTCCCCTCCCCTGGTTTAGACTGTTTAGTGCCCTTCCCCTCCCCTGGTTTAGACTGGTTAGTGCCCTTCCCCTCCCCCGGTTTAGACTGTTTAGTGCCCTTCCCCTCCCCTGGTTTAGACTGGTTAGTGCCCTTCCCCTCCCCCAGTTTAGACTGGTTAGTGCCCTTCCCCTCCCCTGGTTTAGACTGTTTAGTGCCCTTCCCCTCCCTCGGTTTAGACTGGTTAGTGCCCTTCCCCTCCCCCGGTTTAGACTGGTTAGTGCCCTTCCCCTCCCCTGGTTTAGACTGGTTAGTGCCCTTCCCCTCCCCTGGTTTAGACTGTTTAGTGCCTTTCCCTCCCTCGGTTTAGACTGGTTAGTGCCCTTCCCCTCCCCTGGTTTAGACTGGTTAGTGCCCTTCCCCTCCCCTGGTTTAGACTGGTTAGTGCCCTTCCCCTCCCCTGGTTTAGACTGGTTAGTGCCCTTCCCCTCTCCTGGTTTAGACTGTTTAGTGCCCTTCCCCTCCCCCGGTTTAGACTGGTTAGTGCCCTTCCCCTCCCCCGGTTTAGACTGGTTAGTGCCCTTCCCCTCCCCCGGTTTAGACTGTTTAGTGCCCTTTCCCTCCCCCGGTTTAGACTGGTTAGTGCCCTTCCCCTCCCCCGGTTTAGACTGGTTAGTGCCCTTCCCCTCCCCCGGTTTAGACTGGTTAGTGCCCTACCCCTCCCCCGGTTTAGACTGGTTAGTGCCCTTCCCCTCCCCCGGTTTAGACTGGTTAGTGCCCTTCCCCTCCCCCGGTTTAGACTGGTTAGTGCCCTTCCCCTCCCCTGGTTTAGACTGGTTAGTGCCCTTCCCCTCCCCCGGTTTAGACTGTTTAGTGCCCTTCCCCTCCCCCGGTTTAGACTGGTTAGTGCCCTTCCCCTCCCCCGGTTTAGACTGTTTAGTGCCCTTCCCCTCCCCCGGTTTAGACTGGTTAGTGCCCTTCCCCTCCCCCGGTTTAGACTGTTTAGTGCCCTTCCCCTCCCCTGGTTTAGACTGTTTAGTGCCCTTCCCCTCCCCCGGTTTAGACTGTTTAGTGCCCTTCCCCTCCCCCTGGTTTAGACTGTTTAGTGCCCTCCCCCCCCCCTGGTTTAGACTGTTTAGTGCCCTTCCCCCCCCCTGGTTTAGACTGTTTAGTGCCCTTCCCCTCCCCTGGTTTAGACTGGTTAGTGCCCTTCCCCTCCCCTGGTTTAGACTGGTTAGTGCCCTTCCCCTCCCCCGGTTTAGACTGTTTAGTGCCCTTCCCCTCCCCTGGTTTAGACTGTTTAGTGCCCTTCCCCTCCCCCGGTTTAGACTGTTTAGTGCCCTTCCCCTCCCCTGGTTTAGACTGTTTAGTGCCCTTCCCTTCCCCGGTTTAGACTGTTTAGTGCCCTTCCCCTCCCCTGGTTTAGACTGTTTAGTGCCCTTCCCCTCCCCTGGTTTAGACTGGTTAGTCCCCTTCCCCTCCCCTGGTTTAGACTGTTTAGTGCCCTTCCCCTCCCCTGGTTTAGACTGTTTAGTGCCCTTCCCCTCCCCTGGTTTAGACTGGTTAGTGCCCTTCCCCTCCCCTGGTTTAGACTGTTTAGTGCCCTTCCCCTCCCCTGGTTTAGACTGGTTAGTGCCCTTCCCCTCCCTTGGTTTAGACTGGTTAGTGCCCTTCCCCTCCCCTGGTTTAGACTGGTTAGTGCCCTTCCCCTCCCCTGGTTTAGACTGGTTAGTGCCCTTCCCCTCCCTTGGTTTAGACTGGTTAGTGCCCTTCCCCTCCCCTGGTTTAGACTGTTTAGTGCCCTTCCCCTCCCTCGGTTTAGACTGGTTAGTGCCCTTCCCCTCCCCCGGTTTAGACTGGTTAGTGCCCTTCCCCTCCCCTGGTTTAGACTGGTTAGTGCCCTTCCCCTCCCCTGGTTTAGACTGTTTAGTGCCCTTCCCCTCCCTCGGTTTAGACTGGTTAGTGCCCTTCCCCTCCCCTGGTTTAGACTGTTTAGTGCCCTTCCCCTCCCCTGGTTTAGACTGGTTAGTGCCCTTCCCCTCCCTTGGTTTAGACTGGTTAGTGCCCTTCCCCTCCCCTGGTTTAGACTGTTTAGTGCCCTTCCCCTCCCTCGGTTTAGACTGGTTAGTGCCCTTCCCCTCCCCCGGTTTAGACTGGTTAGTGCCCTTCCCCTCCCCTGGTTTAGACTGGTTAGTGCCCTTTCCCTCCCTTGGTTTAGACTGTTTAGTGCCCTTCCCCTCCCCCGGTTTAGACTGTTTAGTGCCCTTCCCCTCCCCTGGTTTAGACTGGTTAGTGCCCTTCCCTTCCCCGGTTTAGACTGGTTAGTGCCCTTCCCCTCCCCTGGTTTAGACTGGTTAGTGCCCTTCCCCTCCCTTAATTAGACTGGTTAGTGCCCTTCCCCTCCCCTGGTTTAGACTGTTTAGTGCCCTTCCCCTCCCTCGGTTTAGATTGGTTAGTGCCCTTCCCCTCCCCCGGTTTAGACTGGTTAGTGCCCTTCCCCTCCCCTGGTTTAGACTGGTTAGTGCCCTTCCCCTCCCTTGGTTTAGACTGTTTAGTGCCCTTCCCCTCCCCTGGTTTAGACTGGTTAGTGCCCTTCCCCTCCCCTGGTTTAGACTGTTTAGTGCCCTTCCCCTCCCTCGGTTTAGACTGGTTAGTGCCCTTCCCCTCCCCTGGTTTAGACTGTTTAGTGCCCTTCCCCTCCCCTGGTTTAGACTGGTTAGTGCCCTTCCCCTCCCTTGGTTTAGACTGGTTAGTGCCCTTCCCCTCCCCTGGTTTAGACTGTTTAGTGCCCTTCCCCTCCCTCGGTTTAGACTGGTTAGTGCCCTTCCCCTCCCCCGGTTTAGACTGGTTAGTGCCCTTCCCCTCCCCTGGTTTAGACTGGTTAGTGCCCTTTCCCTCCCTTGGTTTAGACTGTTTAGTGCCCTTCCCCTCCCCCGGTTTAGACTGTTTAGTGCCCTTCCCCTCCCCTGGTTTAGACTGGTTAGTGCCCTTCCCTTCCCCGGTTTAGACTGGTTAGTGCCCTTCCCCTCCCCTGGTTTAGACTGGTTAGTGCCCTTCCCCTCCCTTAATTAGACTGGTTAGTGCCCTTCCCCTCCCCTGGTTTAGACTGTTTAGTGCCCTTCCCCTCCCTCGGTTTAGATTGGTTAGTGCCCTTCCCCTCCCCCGGTTTAGACTGGTTAGTGCCCTTCCCCTCCCCTGGTTTAGACTGGTTAGTGCCCTTCCCCTCCCTTGGTTTAGACTGTTTAGTGCCCTTCCCCTCCCCCGGTTTAGACTGTTTAGTGCCCTTCCCCTCCCCTGGTTTAGACTGGTTAGTGCCCTTCCCTTCCCCGGTTTAGACTGGTTAGTGCCCTTCCCCTCCCCCGGTTTAGACTGGTAAGGGAACTCCCCCCCCAATTGTACAAAATAACATGGCAACTTATTGGCAGAGAGCGAACCATACACACGATGGGATTGTGTGGGATTTCATATTACAACCGGCGGTGTTTCGTCCAAAGTTGGTGGCAAATGCCATATTGTAAAAGAGCTGTGTAACACCCCAAAATTCCTATAGTGGGCGTGTGAGTTCCATCTTATTTTTTCATAGGCTTACTGTAACGCAAGTCAAGACCCAAGAGTCAAATTTTGAGATTTTGACAATTTTGGCAAAAACTTATCACCCCCTTAAAAAAGTGCTTTCTGGACCGTTTTTCGAAATTCTTTCGATTTTTATGTCAATTACACATGTGTAAGAACTGTATGAAAATACTTTTGTCAAATTCTATTAACATAATATTTTTGACATATTTATTTGGACTTAAGGAATATGTTTTGTGCATTTGGAATGTGATTTCATAGGAAGTCAAAAGTCAAAAGTCAAAAATGTCAAAAATTTGGAAAAAATTTATCACCCCCTTTAAAAAAGTGCTTTCTGGATCGTTTTTCGAAATTCTTTCGATTTTTCTGTCAATTACACATGTGTAAGAACTGTATGAAAATACTTTTGTCAAATTCTATTAACATAATAATTTTGACATATTTATTTGGACTTAAGGAATATGTTTTGTGCATTTGGAATGTGATTTCATAGGAAGTCAAAAGTCAAAAGTCAAAAATGTCAAATATTTGGAAAAATGTATCACCCCCTTTAGAAAAGTGCATTCTGGACCGTTTTTTGAAATTCTTTCGATTTTTATGTCAATTACACATGTATAAGAACTGTATGAAAATACTTTAGTCACATTTTACTGTCATAATTTTTTATAAATGTTTACTTGTACTTAAGGAATATGTTTTGTGCATTTGGAATGTGATTTCATAGGAAGTCAAAAGTCAAAAGTTAAAAGTCAAAAATGTTAAAAATGTGGAAAAAACATATATTCCATTTAAAAAAGTGCTTTCTGGACCGTTTTTTGAAATTCTTTCGATTTTTACGTCAATTACACATGTATAAGAACTGTATGAAAATAATTTAGTCACATTTTACTATCATCATTTTTTAAAAATGTTTACTTGTACTTATCACCCCCCAAACCTCCATAAATCACTCAGGCCAGCACCCATTGATTTGGGGCCGTTGTATAGTGCTCCCATGGACGTCTGGATGACACCTAAAAGCATTTAAAACCGTTTTGAAAAATGACATGAAAACATGAAAAATATTTTTTTTTTAATTTTTGGGGAAACCTCCTTAAATCACTCAGGCCAGACCCCATTGACTCGAGAAATAAAAAACATAAAATATTTTTCAGAAAAAAAAACAGAATATTTTCTGACTTTTTTGGAAAACCTCCATAAATCCCTCAGGCCAACACCCATTGATTTTCGTCCGTCGAATAGTGCTCCCAGAGCGGGTATGGAAGTCCGGATGCCCCCTAAACGCAATTTCATCCAGGCATCTGGTAACCTAAAAAAAATACCAGGTGCACGAAAAGTTTGGACTTAGAATATTTTTCGAGTTTTTTGGAAAAACTCCATAAATCACTCAGGACATTGACTCGAGAATAAAAAACTAAAAATATTTTTCAGAAAAAAAACAGAATATTTTCTGACTTTTTTGGAAAACCTCCATAAATCACTCAGGCCAACACTCATTGATTTTCGTCCGTCGAATAGTGCTCCCAGAGCGGGTATGGAAGTCCGGATGCCCCCTAAACGCAATTTCATCCAGGCATCTGGTAACCTAAAAAAAATACCAGGTGCACGAAAAGTTTGGACTTAGAATATTTTTCGAGTTTTTTGGAAAAACTCCATAAATCACTCAGGACATTGACTCGAGAATAAAAAACAAAAAATATTTTTCAGAAAAAAAACATAGAATATTTTCTGACTTTTTTGGAAAACCTCCATAAATCACTCAGGCCAACACCCACTGATTTTTGTCAGTCGAACAGTGCTCCCAGAGCGGGTTGGAAGTCTGGATGCCCCCTAAACGCAGTTTCAACCAGGGCATCTGGTAAGCTAAAAATAATGCCAGGTGCACAAACAGTTTGGACTTGTTTGTGTGTGTGTGAGCTTTTCTTTGACATCTGTTTCGAGAAATGACTGATTTACAGTTCATGAAGGTTGCCTAATCACACACTTAAAGTTTTGGAAAGATCTGACTTTTTTAACCTTTCGAAACAGCACCCATGATCCCATTTTAAGGCACTTCCGGTTGGCACAGGAAGCTATAGGTAAAGACATATGCTGATCGGGGTATGCTCTTAGAGAATCCTGAGTTTTAAGTCTATACGTTAAGAACTGACTGATTTACACAGGGTTGAATGCACTATAAATCACAAACTGCTGGTTGGCTATGGCAAAACACTTTTAGGGTTATTTAACCACTTCCGGTTGCTCCAGGAAGCTTAGAATCAACACAGGTAGACCTCATAGTGGCCTGATGGATTGTTATCAAAGACAGGTTCATAAGACATTCATAACCCACATAGGCTTCAGGTTGAATTTAGAGGTGCACTCAATGTATTCCTATGGGGCTACATTTCATTGTATACTGTTTGATGTAAACACCTTCTTTTAACTGTGAAGGGTTAATGCCACAGAGTCAAGGTTAGGCTTGCACAGATCGGGAGGACCTTAGGAGTGTTCCTGAGGTAAAATTGTGCTTCTAACCTTAACGGTTCTCTCTCTGTCTCCCAAAAGCAAATCAAATTGACATTGAGGTCAAAGGGTCATTTGTGTCCGTCTTCTTGTAACGGTCGCTGCGCTCAGACCGAGCAAGCTACGGTTAAGCGGGGCATCTCGTTGAACTCGGCACGGCCTGGAGATAATAGTAATGCCATTGCAGGCTTTGTGTGTCTTTAAGCACCGTACTTTTTCACTCCATCCTTGCTTTTTGTGTGTGTATGTTTGTGTGAGAGAGCTTTTCTTTGACATCTGTTGGGAGAAATGACTGATTACAGTTCATGAGGGTTGTCTAATCACATATATGAAGTTTTGAAAAGTTCTGACCTTTTAACCCTTCAAAACAGCATCTATGACACCATCTTAAGGCCCTTCTGGTTGTCACAGGAAGCTATAAGTAAAGAGATATCCTGATCGGGGTATGCTCTTAGAGAATCCTGAGTTTTAAGTCTATACGTTAAGAACTGACTGATTTACACAGGGTTGCATGCACTATATATCACAAACTGCTGGTTGGGTATGGCAAAACACTTTTAGGGTGATTTAACCACTGCCGGTTGCTCCAGGAAGCTTAGAATCAACACAGGTAGACCTCATAGTGGCTTGATGGATTGTTATCAAAGACAGGTTCATAAGACATTCATAACCCACATAGGGTTTATTTTTAAGAATGCACGTTAAATTTGCAATATGATTCAACACATCATATTGCAAAAGTAACAGACACTGTTATGTTTGCAATATGATTCAACACATCATATTGCAAAAGTAACACACACTGTTACGTTTGCAATATGATGTGTTGAATCATATTGCAAACATAACACACACTGTTACTTTTGCAATATGATGTGTTGAATCATATTGCAAATTTAACGTGCATTCTTTAAATACTTTAAATACTTTAGAAATACAAAATCGAACAGGCTTGTTGGGGTTTGTCTCTATGGGCCGAGCCGGTTTCAATGCACCTAGTCTTGAGACTCTGGGACTTTTCTAAATGTCGCCAGTTTCGTTGAGGTCAAAATGACTTGAAAACATGGCAAATACACAAGGCTTTTTATCGATCCGAGAACCTTCTAGAGCCACCTAATTCACCGTGCACAATCGACCTGAGGTCTAGAACAGGTTTGTAAATTTTCAGAACTCTAGGTCTGACGGTTCTTTAAAAGTTGGAACAAAAGTAACTACCACAGGCACTGTCTGCCTCTTAGCCCCTCAGTGTGTCCCTCCATCATTTCTGTTTGAGTGTGTAAATTTTTCTTTGAAATCTGATGGGACTAATGACTGATTTACAGTTCAGGAAGGTTGCCTAATCACAAATATGAAGTTTTGGAAAGATTTGACTTTTTTAACCCTTCGAAACAGCTCTTTTGACACCAATTATGGCACTTCCGGTTTGCACAGGAAGCTGAACGTAAACACATATCCTCATTGGAGTAGGCTTTTACAGAATCCTGAGTTTTAAGTCTATACGTTAAGAACTCAGTGATTTACATAGGGCTGAATGCACTATTTCTCTCAAACTGCAGGTTGAGTATTGCAAACACTTTTAGGGTGATTTTAACCACTTCCGGTTGCTCCAGGAAGCTTAGAATCGACACAGGTAGACCTTATGATGGCCTGATGGACTGACATCAAAGACAGGTTCCTAAGACCTTCATAACCCACATAGGCTTCAGGTTGAATTTGGAGGTGCAGTCAATGTATTCCTATGGGGCGAAATGTCATTGTAAACTTTTTGATCTAAACACCTTCTTTTAACTATGAAGGGTTAATGCCACAAGGTCAAGGATAGGCTTGCACAGATCGGGAGGACCTTAGGAGTGTTCCTGAGGTGAAATTGTG
Organism: Salvelinus alpinus; assembly: GCF_045679555.1. NCBI lineage: Eukaryota > Metazoa > Chordata > Actinopteri > Salmoniformes > Salmonidae > Salvelinus > Salvelinus alpinus. The sequence goes on along the minus strand of NC_092113.1, from coordinate 46,336,316 downwards.
TTTCTAACCTTAACGATTCTCTCGCTGTCTCCCAAAAGCAAATGAAATTGACATTGAGGTCAAAAGGTCATTTTGCTCTGTCTTCTTGTAACGGTCGCTGCGCTCAGACCGAGCGAGCTACGGTCAAGCGGGGCGTCTCGTTGAACTCGGCACGGCCTAGAGATAATGGGCATGCCATTGTCGGCTTTGTGTGGCTTTAAGCACCGTACTTTTTCACTCCATCATTGCTTTGTGTGTGTGTGTGTGTGAGAGAGAGCTTTTCTTTGACATCTGTTTAGAGAAATGACTGATTTACACTTCATGAAGGTTGCCTAATCACACACTTAAAGTTTTGGAAAGATCTGACTTTTTTAACCCTTCGAAACAGCACCTATGACCCCATTTCAATGCACTTCCGGTTGGCACAGGAAGCTGACAGTAAACACATATCCTCATTGGAGTAGGCTTTTACAGAATCCTGAGTTTTAAGTCTATACATTAAGAACTCAGTGATTTACATAGGGCTGAATGCACTATTTCTCTCAAACTGCAGGTTGGGTATTGCAAACACTTTTAGGGTGGTTTTAACCACTTCCGGTTGTTCCAGGAAGCTTAGAATCGACACAGGTAGACCTTATGATGGGCTGATGGACTGACATCAAAGACAGGTTCCTAAGACCTTCATAACCCACATAGGCTTCAGGTTGAATTTGGAGGTGCAGTCAATGTATTCCAATGGAGAGAGATGTCAATGTAAACTGTGAGATGTAAAAACCTGTTTTCACTGTTAAGGGTTAATGCCACAAGGTCAAGGTTAGGCTTGCACAGATCGGGAGGACCTAAAGAACATTCCTGAGGTGAAATTGTGTTTCTAACCCTAACGGTTCTCTCGCTGTCTCCCAAAAGCAAATAGAATTGACATTGAGGTCAAAAGGTCATTTTGCTCTGTCTTCTTGTCACTGTCGCTGTGGCCAGACCGAATGAGCTACGGTCAAGCGGGGCATCTCGTTGAACTCGGCACGGCCTAGAGATAATGGTCATGCCATTGTCGGCTTTGTTTGTCTTTAAGCACCGTACTTTTTCACTCCATCCCTGCTGTGTGTGTGTGTGAGAGCTTTTCTTTGACATCTGTTTAGAGAAATGACTGATTTACAGTTCATGAAGGTTGCCTAATCACACACTTAACGTTTTGGAAAGATCTGACTTTTTTAACCCTTCCAAACAGCACCCATGACCCCATTTTAAGGCACTTCCGGTTGGCACAGGAAGCTATAGGTAAACACATATCTTGATAGGGGTATGCTGTTACAGAATCCTGAATTTTAAGTCTATACGTTTAGAATTGACTGATCTACATAGGGTTGAATGCAGTGATTTTCAAAATTGCAAGTCATGTATATCAGGACACCTTTTAGGGTGGTTTTAACCACTTCCGGTTGGTCCAGGTAGCTTAAAATCAACACAGGTAGACCTCATAGTGGCCTGATGGATTGTTATCAAAGACAGGTTCATAAGACCTTCATAACCCACATAGGCTTCAGGTTGAATTTGGAGGTGCAGTCAATGTATTCCTATGGGGCGAAATGTCATTGTAAACTGTTTGATCTAAACACCTTCATTTAACTATTAAGGGTTAATGCCACAGGGTCAATGTTAGGCTTGCACAGATCGGGGGGACCTTAAGAACATTCCTGAGGTCAAATTGTGTTTCTAACCCTAACGGTTCTCTCGCTGTCTCCCAAAAGCAAATCAAATTGACATTGAGGTCAAAGGGTCATTTGTGTCCGTCTTCTTGTAACGGTCGCTGCGCTCAGACCGAGCGAGCTACGGCCAAGCGGGGCATCTCGTTGAACTCGGCACGGCCTGGAGATTATGGTGATGTCATTTTAGTGGTGATTTCAGAATGCTATTTTGCTGCATTCATGGAAGGCGCTGTGAATTTTGGGCCTGCTCTGAAATATTTGATAGTTGGCTTCTAAAGGAGTTGGAAAAAGTGAGTTTGGAGTCAGATGGTATCAGTTTGGTGTCTGAAAAGATGTCATTGACTTATGGACACTTGCTAGTTGACTTTGGTTGACAATTGCTAGTTGACTTGCTAGTTGACTTTTGTCCATTTGCAATATGTTTCAACGGGGAGGTACCATGAGGATAAAGCGACATGATGAAATTTCACGAAACGAGCGATGGAGAGGAACCACTATCACTGCCCGGCCATCCTGAGGTCATCAGGACGTTGACTTTTGTATTTCTAAAGTATTTAAAGAATGCCCGTTACATTTGCAATATGATTCAACATCACATCATATTGCAAATATAACGGGCATTTGCAATATGATGTGATGTTGAATCATATTGCAAATCTAACGGGCATTCTTTAAATACTTTACAAATGCAAAAGTCAACGGTCTGATGACCTCAGGATGGCCGGGCAGTGATAGTGGTTCCTCTCCATCGCTCGTTTCGTGAAATTTCATCGTGTCGCTTTATCCTCATGGTACCTCCCCGTTGAAACATATTGCAAATGTACAAAAGTCAACGAGCAAGTCAGTGTCCATCAGTCAAATAGATATTTTCAGACACCAAACTGATACCATCTGACTCCAAACTCACTTATTCCAACTCCTTTAGATGCCAACTATAACATATTTCAGAGCAGGCCCAAAATTCACAGCGCCTTCTATTTAAACCATAATAAAACAAATAATACGTAGTTATGTTCTAGCTGCGGGTCCAGTGCTCACATTATGTTTAGCCCTATGTGAGGCGACCTCGAATCCCAAGTTTCGGCTCGATAGGTCATTCGGTGCCCGAGCAAAACCCTAATTGGTGCTGAAATTCCACTTTTTTCATTGCCTTGCTACGGGGTCCTTGAATGAGCAATCAAACAGGCTTGTTGGGGTCTGTCTATATGGGCCGAGCCGGTTTCAACGCACCTAGTCTTGAGACTCTGGGACGTTTCTAAATGTCGTCCGTTTCGTTGAGGTCAAAATGAATTGAAAACATGGCAAATACACGAGGCTTTTTATCGACCCGAGAACCTTCTAGAGCCACATAATTCACTGTGCACAATCGACCTGAGGTCTAGAACAGGTTTGTAAATTTTCAGAACTCTAGGTCTGACGGTTCTTTAAAAGTTGGAACAAAACTAACTACCACATGCACTGTCTGCCTCTTAGCCCCTCAGTGTGTCCCTCCATCATTTCTGTGTCGGTGTGTTTTTTTTTTTTTTGAAATCTGATGGGATGAAGGACTGATTTACAGTTCATGAGGGTTGTCTATTCACATATATGAAGTTTTGGAAAGATTTGACATTTTTAACCCTTCGAAACAGCCAATTAGACACCAGTTATGGCACTTCCGGTTGTCACAGGAAGCTATAAATAAACACATATCATCACTGGAGTAGGCTGTTACAGAATCCTGAGTTTTAAGTCTGTATGTTAAAAATTGACTGATTTACATAGGGCTGAATGCACTATTTCTCTCAAACTGCAGGTTGGCTATGGCAAACACTTTTAGGGTGATTTAACCACTTCCGGTTGCTCCAGGAAGCTTAGAATCGACACAGGTAGACCTCATGGTGGCCTGATGGACTGACATCAAAGACAGGTTCATAAGACATTCATAACCCACATAGGCTTCAGGTTGAATTGAGAGGTGCAGTCAATGTATTCCTATGGGGCGACATGTCATTGTAAATTGTTTGATGTAAACACCAGCTTTTAACTGTTAAGGGTTAATGCCACAAGGTCAAGGTTAGGCTTGCACAGATCGGGAGGACCTTAAGAACATTCCTGAGGTGAAATTGTGCTTTTAACCTTAACGGTTCTCTCTCTGTCTCCCAAAAGCAAATAAAATTGACATGAGGTCAATAGGTCATTTGGGTCCGTCTTCTTGTAACGGTCGCTGCGCTCAGACCGAACGAGCTACGGTCAAGCGGGGCATCTCGTTGAACTCGGCACGGCCTGGAGATAATAGTAATACCGTTGCAGGCTTTGTGTGTCTTTAAGCACCGTACTTTTTCACTCCATCCTTCCTTTTTGTGTGTGTGTGTTTGTGTGAGAGAGCTTTTCTTTGACATCTGTTGGGAAAAATGACTGATTACAGTTCATGAGGGTTGTCTAATCACACAAGTGAAGTTTTGAAAAGATCTGACCTTTATTACCCTTCAAACCTGACCCTATGCACCATTTTAAGGTACTTCCAGTTGACATAGGAAGCTGAACGTGAACACATACCCTCCTTGGGGTAGGCTCTTATATAATATTGAGCTTTAAGTCTTTATGTTAAGAACTGACTTATTAACAGAGGGTTAAATGAGTGTGTGTTACTTCATAAAATCACATAAAATCACAGAATTCTCGCAGAGCTTCGAGACCCACTTTAAAAATGTTCGTGTGAACAAACTGCAACTGGATCTGTGATTTTTTAGAAAAAAAAATTCCTCTTCGTGAACATCACCAAATGGACAATGTACTATTTCTCTTAAATTACGATAGATAAACGGCAGTTTTTTTTTTCCCTGACACCGTACGCTTATGTACTTTGACGTGAAGCGGTCAAATCGCACCCTACTTTTCGTTTTTGACCTTTGATCCCAGCAAAATGGCCATAACTCAAAAAGCGCCGAAGCCTCGACGCCATCTTGTTCGGGGCCAACTTCCCTTTACTCCAAACCTACGCTCGCCGAGTTTCGTCTTCGAAATATTTTCCGTTTAGGAGAAAAGGCCGCGCTCGTTTGCCCCGTGTTCGTGCGCCTGCAATATGATTTATTTTCCGCCTTGTGGGAATTTTCGAGAATGCGGGGAGCAAGTCAAAAATTTGTTATTTTTATAAAACGGCGACCGAAAGTCCGAAACGATTTCCGACATGACTTCCCGAAAGAGCTCCCCCGCGCCCTCGGCCCGACGCCGTCCGCGATTTTCCCGGACGAAGTCGGACGTCAGGTAAGGGACCGTACATTTCCAATGGGAGAATCCTCACCGATCATACGGCTCCCGTACCAGATGTCCCTTAAGGTATGTTAGTGCCCTTCCCCTCCCCTGGTTTAGACTGGTTAGTGCCCTTCCCCTCCCTTGGTTTAGACTGTTTAGTGCCCTTCCCCTCCCCCGGTTTAGACTGTTTAGTGCCCTTCCCCTCCCCTGGTTTAGACTGGTTAGTGCCCTTCCCTTCCCCGGTTTAGACTGGTTAGTGCCCTTCCCCTCCCCCGGTTTAGACTGGTTAGTGCCCTTCCCCTCCCCTGGTTTAGACTGGTTAGTGCCCTTCCCCTCCCCTGGTTTAGACTGGTTAGTGCCCTTCCCTTCCCCGGTTTAGACTGGTTAGTGCCCTTCCCCTCCCCCGGTTTAGACTGGTTAGTGCCCTTCCCCTCCCCTGGTTTAGACTGGTTAGTGCCCTTCCCCTCCCTTGGTTTAGACTGTTTAGTGCCCTTCCCCTCCCCCGGTTTAGACTGTTTAGTGCCCTTCCCCTCCCCTGGTTTAGACTGGTTAGTGCCCTTCCCTTCCCCGGTTTAGACTGGTTAGTGCCCTTCCCCTCCCCCGGTTTAGACTGGTTAGTGCCCTTCCCCTCCCCCGGTTTAGACTGGTTAGTGCCCTTCCCCTCCCCTGGTTTAGACTGGTTAGTGCCCTTCCCCTCCCTTGGTTTAGACTGTTTAGTGCCCTTCCCCTCCCCCGGTTTAGACTGTTTAGTGCCCTTCCCCTCCCCCGGTTTAGACTGGTTAGTGCCCTTCCCCTCCCCTGGTTTAGACTGGTTAGTGCCCTTCCCCTCCCTTGGTTTAGACTGTTTAGTGCCCTTCCCCTCCCCTGGTTTAGACTGGTTAGTGCCCTTCCCTTCCCCGGTTTAGACTGGTTAGTGCCCTTCCCTTCCCCGGTTTAGACTGGTTAGTGCCCTTCCCCTCCCCTGGTTTAGACTGGTTAGTGCCCTTCCCTTCCCCGGTTTAGACTGGTTAGTGCCCTTCCCTTCCCCGGTTTAGACTGGTTAGTGCCCTTCCCCTCCCCCGGTTTAGACTGTTTAGTGCCCTTCCCCTCCCCTGGTTTAGACTGGTTAGTGCCCTTCCCCTCCCCCGGTTTAGACTGGTTAGTGCCCTTCCCCTCCCCCGGTTTAGACTGTTTAGTGCCCTTCCCCTCCCCTGGTTTAGACTGTTTAGTGCCCTTCCCCTCCCCTGGTTTAGACTGTTTAGTGCCCTTCCCCTCCCCCGGTTTAGACTGTTTAGTGCCCTTCCCCTCCCCCGGTTTAGACTGTTTAGTGCCCTTCCCCTCCCCCGGTTTAGACTGTTTAGTGCCCTTCCCCTCCCCTGGTTTAGACTGTTTAGTGCCCTTCCCCTCCCCCGGTTTAGACTGTTTAGTGCCCTTCCCCTCCCCTGGTTTAGACTGTTTAGTGCCCTTCCCCTTCCCCGGTTTAGACTGGTTAGTGCCCTTCCCCTCCCCTGGTTTAGACTGTTTAGTGCCCTTCCCCTCCCCTGGTTTAGACTGGTTAGTGCCCTTCCCCTCCCTTGGTTTAGACTGGTTAGTGCCCTTCCCCTCCCCTGGTTTAGACTGGTTAGTGCCCTTCCCCTCCCCTGGTTTAGACTGTTTAGTGCCCTTCCCCTCCCCTGGTTTAGACTGTTTAGTGCCCTTCCCCTCCCTTGGTTTAGACTGGTTAGTGCCCTTCCCCTCCCCTGGTTTAGACTGTTTAGTGCCCTTCCCCTCCCTTGGTTTAGACTGGTTAGTGCCCTTCCCCTCCCTTGGTTTAGACTGGTTAGTGCCCTTCCCCTCCCCTGGTTTAGACTGTTTAGTGCCCTTCCCCTCCCCTGGTTTAGACTGGTTAGTGCCCTTCCCCTCCCCTGGTTTAGACTGTTTAATGCCCTTCCCCTCCCCTGGTTTAGACTGGTTAGTGCCCTTCCCCTCCCCTGGTTTAGACTGGTTAGTGCCCTTCCCCTCCCCCGGTTTAGACTGGTTAGTGCCCTTCCCCTCCCTTGGTTTAGACTGGTTAGTGCCCTTCCCCTCCCCTGGTTTAGACTGGTTAGTGCCCTTCCCCTCCCCTGGTTTAGACTGGTTAGTGCCCTTCCCCTCCCTTGGTTTAGACTGGTTAGTGCCCTTCCCCTCCCTTGGTTTAGACTGGTTAGTGCCCTTCCCCTCCCTTGGTTTAGACTGGTTAGTGCCCTTCCCCTCCCCTGGTTTAGACTGTTTAGTGCCCTTCCCCTCCCCTGGTTTAGACTGGTTAGTGCCCTTCCCCTCCCCCGGTTTAGACTGTTTAGTGCCCTTCCCCTCCCCTGGTTTAGACTGGTTAGTGCCCTTCCCCTCCCCCAGTTTAGACTGGTTAGTGCCCTTCCCCTCCCCCGGTTTAGACTGGTTAGTGCCCTTCCCCTCCCCTGGTTTAGACTGTTTAGTGCCCTTCCCCTCCCTCGGTTTAGACTGGTTAGTGCCCTTCCCCTCCCCCGGTTTAGACTGGTTAGTGCCCTTCCCCTCCCCTGGTTTAGACTGGTTAGTGCCCTTCCCCTCCCCCTGGTTTAGACTGTTTAGTGCCCTTCCCCTCCCTCGGTTTAGACTGGTTAGTGCCCTTCCCCTCCCCTGGTTTAGACTGGTTAGTGCCCTTCCCCTCCCTTGGTTTAGACTGGTTAGTGCCCTTCCCCTCCCCTGGTTTAGACTGTTTAGTGCCCTTCCCCTCCCTCGGTTTAGACTGGTTAGTGCCCTTCCCTTCCCCGGTTTAGACTGGTTAGTGCCCTTCCCCTCCCCTGGTTTAGACTGGTTAGTGCCCTTCCCCTCCCTTGGTTTAGACTGGTTAGTGCCCTTCCCCTCCCCCGGTTTAGACTGGTTAGTGCCCTTCCCCTCCCCTGGTTTAGACTGGTTAGTGCCCTTCCCCTCCCCCGGTTTAGACTGGTTAGTGCCCTTCCCCTCCCCTGGTTTAGACTGGTTAGTGCCCTTCCCCTCCCCCGGTTTAGACTGTTTAGTGCCCTTCCCCTCCCCTGGTTTAGACTGGTTAGTGCCCTTCCCTTCCCCGGTTTAGACTGGTTAGTGCCCTTCCCCTCCCCTGGTTTAGACTGGTTAGTGCCCTTCCCCTCCCTTGGTTTAGACTGTTTAGTGCCCTTCCCCTCCCCCGGTTTAGACTGTTTAGTGCCCTTCCCCTCCCCTGGTTTAGACTGGTTAGTGCCCTTCCCTTCCCCGGTTTAGACTGGTTAGTGCCCTTCCCCTCCCCCGGTTTAGACTGGTTAGTGCCCTTCCCCTCCCCTGGTTTAGACTGGTTAGTGCCCTTCCCCTCCCTTGGTTTAGACTGTTTAGTGCCCTTCCCCTCCCCTGGTTTAGACTGGTTAGTGCCCTTCCCCTCCCCTGGTTTAGACCGGTTAGTGCCCTTCCCTTCCCCGGTTTAGACTGGTTAGTGCCCTTCCCCTCCCCTGGTTTAGACTGGTTAGTGCCCTTCCCCTCCCCCGGTTTAGACTGGTTAGTGCCCTTCCCCTCCCTTGGTTTAGACTGGTTAGTGCCCTTCCCCTCCCCCGGTTTATACTGGTTAGTGCCCTTCCCCTCCCCTGGTTTAGACTGTTTAGTGCCCTTCCCCTCCCCCGGTTTATACTGGTTAGTGCCCTTCCCCTCCCCTGGTTTAGACTGTTTAGTGCCCTTCCCCTCCCCTGGTTTAGACTGGTTAGTGCCCTTCCCCTCCCCTGGTTTAGACTGTTTAGTGCCCTTCCCCTCCCCCGGTTTATACTGGTTAGTGCCCTTCCCCTCCCCTGGTTTAGACTGTTTAGTGCCCTTCCCCTCCCCTGGTTTAGACTGGTTAGTGCCCTTCCCCTCCCTTGGTTTAGACTGGTTAGTGCCCTTCCCCTCCCCTGGTTTAGACTGTTTAGTGCCCTTCCCCTCCCTTGGTTTAGACTGGTTAGTGCCCCTCCCCTCCCTTGGTTTAGACTGGTTAGTGCCCTTCCCCTCCCTTGGTTTAGACTGGTTAGTGCCCTTCCCCTCCCTTGGTTTAGACTGGTTAGTGCCCTTCCCCTCCCCTGGTTTAGACTGGTTAGTGCCCTTCCCCTCCCCTGGTTTAGACTGTTTAGTGCCCTTCCCCTCCCCTGGTTTAGACTGGTTAGTGCCCTTCCCCTCCCTTGGTTTAGACTGGTTAGTGCCCTTCCCCTCCCCTGGTTTAGACTGTTTAGTGCCCTTCCCCTCCCTTGGTTTAGACTGGTTAGTGCCCTTCCCCTCCCTTGGTTTAGACTGGTTAGTGCCCTTCCCCTCCCCCGGTTTAGACTGTTTAGTGCCCTTCCCCTCCCCCGGTTTAGACTGGTTAGTGCCCTTCCCCTCCCCTGGTTTAGACTGTTTAGTGCCCTTCCCCTCCCCTGGTTTAGACTGGTTAGTGCCCTTCCCCTCCCTTGGTTTAGACTGGTTAGTGCCCTTCCCCTCCCTTGGTTTAGACTGGTTAGTGCCCTTCCCCTCCCTTGGTTTAGACTGGTTAGTTGTCTTCCCCTCCCTTGGTTTAGACTGGTTAGTGCCCTTCCCCTCCCCTGGTTTAGACTGGTTAGTGCCCTTCCCCTCCCCTGGTTTAGACAGTGTAGTGCCCTTCCCCTCCCCCGGTTTAGACTGGTTAGTGCCCTTCCCCTCCCTTGGTTTAGACTGGTTAGTGCCCTTCCCCTCCCCCGGTTTATACTGGTTAGTGCCCTTCCCCTCCCCTGGTTTAGACTGTTTAGTGCCCTTCCCCTCCCCCGGTTTATACTGGTTAGTGCCCTTCCCCTCCCCTGGTTTAGACTGTTTAGTGCCCTTCCCCTCCCCTGGTTTAGACTGGTTAGTGCCCTTCCCCTCCCTTGGTTTAGACTGGTTAGTGCCCTTCCCCTCCCCTGGTTTAGACTGTTTAGTGCCCTTCCCCTCCCTTGGTTTAGACTGGTTAGTGCCCCTCCCCTCCCTTGGTTTAGACTGGTTAGTGCCCTTCCCCTCCCTTGGTTTAGACTGGTTAGTGCCCTTCCCCTCCCTTGGTTTAGACTGGTTAGTGCCCTTCCCCTCCCCTGGTTTAGACTGGTTAGTGCCCTTCCCCTCCCCTGGTTTAGACTGTTTAGTGCCCTTCCCCTCCCCTGGTTTAGACTGGTTAGTGCCCTTCCCCTCCCTTGGTTTAGACTGGTTAGTGCCCTTCCCCTCCCCTGGTTTAGACTGTTTAGTGCCCTTCCCCTCCCTTGGTTTAGACTGGTTAGTGCCCTTCCCCTCCCTTGGTTTAGACTGGTTAGTGCCCTTCCCCTCCCCCGGTTTAGACTGTTTAGTGCCCTTCCCCTCCCCCGGTTTAGACTGGTTAGTGCCCTTCCCCTCCCCTGGTTTAGACTGTTTAGTGCCCTTCCCCTCCCCTGGTTTAGACTGGTTAGTGCCCTTCCCCTCCCTTGGTTTAGACTGGTTAGTGCCCTTCCCCTCCCCCGGTTTAGACTGTTTAGTGCCCTTCCCCTCCCTTGGTTTAGACTGGTTAGTGCCCTTCCCCTCCCTTGGTTTAGACTGGTTAGTTGTCTTCCCCTCCCTTGGTTTAGACTGGTTAGTGCCCTTCCCCTCCCCTGGTTTAGACTGGTTAGTGCCCTTCCCCTCCCCTGGTTTAGACAGTGTAGTGCCCTTCCCCTCCCCTGGTTTAGACTGGTTAGTGCCCTTCCCCTCCCTTGGTTTAGACTGGTTAGTGCCCTTCCCCTCCCCTGGTTTAGACTGTTTAGTGCCCTTCCCCTCCCTTGGTTTAGACTGGTTAGTGCCCTTCCCCTCCCTTGGTTTAGACTGGTTAGTGCCCTTCCCCTCCCCCGGTTTAGACTGTTTAGTGCCCTTCCCCTCCCCCGGTTTAGACTGGTTAGTGCCCTTCCCCTCCCCTGGTTTAGACTGTTTAGTGCCCTTCCCCTCCCCTGGTTTAGACTGGTTAGTGCCCTTCCCCTCCCTTGGTTTAGACTGGTTAGTGCCCTTCCCCTCCCCCGGTTTAGACTGTTTAGTGCCCTTCCCCTCCCTTGGTTTAGACTGGTTAGTGCCCTTCCCCTCCCCTGGTTTAGACTGTTTAGTGCCCTTCCCCTCCCTTGGTTTAGACTGGTTAGTGCCCTGCCCCTCCCTTGGTTTAGACTGGTTAGTGCCCTTCCCCTCCCTTGGTTTAGACTGGTTAGTGCCCTTCCCCTCCCTTGGTTTAGACTGGTTAGTGCCCTTCCCCTCCCCTGGTTTAGACTGTTTAGTGCCCTTCCCCTCCCTTGGTTTAGACTGGTTAGTGCCCTTCCCCTCCCTTGGTTTAGACTGGTTAGTGCCCTTCCCCTCCCCCGGTTTAGACTGTTTAGTGCCCTTCCCCTCCCCTGGTTTAGACTGTTTAGTGCCCTTCCCCTCCCCCGGTTTAGACTGTTTAGTGCCCTTCCCCTCCCCTGGTTTAGACTGTTTAGTGCCCTTCCCCTCCCCCGGTTTAGACTGTTTAGTGCCCTTCCCCTCCCCTGGTTTAGACTGTTTAGTGCCCTTCCCCTTCCCCGGTTTAGACTGGTTAGTGCCCTTCCCCTCCCCTGGTTTAGACTGTTTAGTGCCCTTCCCCTCCCCTGGTTTAGACTGTTTAGTGCCCTTCCCCTCCCCCGGTTTAGACTGTTTAGTGCCCTTCCCCTCCCCTGGTTTAGACTGGTTAGTGCCCTTCCCCTCCCCTGGTTTAGACTGTTTAGTGCCCTTCCCCTCCCCTGGTTTAGACTGTTTAGTGCCCTTCCCCTCCTCTGGTTTAGACTGGTTAGTGCCCCTCCCCTCCCCCGGTTTAGACTGTTTAGTGCCCTTCCCCTCCCCTGGTTTAGACTGGTTAGTCCCCTTCCCCTCCCCTGGTTTAGACTGTTTAGTGCCCTTCCCCTCCCCTGGTTTAGACTGTTTAGTGCCCTTCCCCTCCCCTGGTTTAGACTGGTTAGTGCCCTTCCCCTCCCCTGGTTTAGACTGTTTAATGCCCTTCCCCTCCCCTGGTTTAGACTGGTTAGTGCCCTTCCCCTCCCCTGGTTTAGACTGGTTAGTGCCCTTCCCCTCCCCCGGTTTAGACTGGTTAGTGCCCTTCCCCTCCCTTGGTTTAGACTGGTTAGTGCCCTTCCCCTCCCCTGGTTTAGACTGGTTAGTGCCCTTCCCCTCCCCTGGTTTAGACTGGTTAGTGCCCTTCCCCTCCCTTGGTTTAGACTGGTTAGTGCCCTTCCCCTCCCTTGGTTTAGACTGGTTAGTGCCCTTCCCCTCCCTTGGTTTAGACTGGTTAGTGCCCTTCCCCTCCCCTGGTTTAGACTGTTTAGTGCCCTTCCCCTCCCCTGGTTTAGACTGGTTAGTGCCCTTCCCCTCCCCCGGTTTAGACTGTTTAGTGCCCTTCCCCTCCCCTGGTTTAGACTGGTTAGTGCCCTTCCCCTCCCCCAGTTTAGACTGGTTAGTGCCCTTCCCCTCCCCCGGTTTAGACTGGTTAGTGCCCTTCCCCTCCCCTGGTTTAGACTGTTTAGTGCCCTTCCCCTCCCTCGGTTTAGACTGGTTAGTGCCCTTCCCCTCCCCCGGTTTAGACTGGTTAGTGCCCTTCCCCTCCCCTGGTTTAGACTGGTTAGTGCCCTTCCCCTCCCCCTGGTTTAGACTGTTTAGTGCCCTTCCCCTCCCTCGGTTTAGACTGGTTAGTGCCCTTCCCCTCCCCTGGTTTAGACTGGTTAGTGCCCTTCCCCTCCCTTGGTTTAGACTGGTTAGTGCCCTTCCCCTCCCCTGGTTTAGACTGTTTAGTGCCCTTCCCCTCCCTCGGTTTAGACTGGTTAGTGCCCTTCCCTTCCCCGGTTTAGACTGGTTAGTGCCCTTCCCCTCCCCTGGTTTAGACTGGTTAGTGCCCTTCCCCTCCCTTGGTTTAGACTGGTTAGTGCCCTTCCCCTCCCCCGGTTTAGACTGGTTAGTGCCCTTCCCCTCCCCTGGTTTAGACTGGTTAGTGCCCTTCCCCTCCCTTGGTTTAGACTGTTTAGTGCCCTTCCCCTCCCCCGGTTTAGACTGTTTAGTGCCCTTCCCCTCCCCTGGTTTAGACTGGTTAGTGCCCTTCCCTTCCCCGGTTTAGACTGGTTAGTGCCCTTCCCCTCCCCTGGTTTAGACTGGTTAGTGCCCTTCACCTCCCTTGGTTTAGACTGTTTAGTGCCCTTCCCCTCCCCCGGTTTAGACTGTTTAGTGCCCTTCCCCTCCCCTGGTTTAGACTGGTTAGTGCCCTTCCCTTCCCCGGTTTAGACTGGTTAGTGCCCTTCCCCTCCCCCGGTTTAGACTGGTTAGTGCCCTTCCCCTCCCCTGGTTTAGACTGGTTAGTGCCCTTCCCCTCCCTTGGTTTAGACTGTTTAGTGCCCTTCCCCTCCCCTGGTTTAGACTGGTTAGTGCCCTTCCCCTCCCCTGGTTTAGACCGGTTAGTGCCCTTCCCTTCCCCGGTTTAGACTGGTTAGTGCCCTTCCCCTCCCCTGGTTTAGACTGGTTAGTGCCCTTCCCCTCCCCCGGTTTAGACTGGTTAGTGCCCTTCCCCTCCCTTGGTTTAGACTGGTTAGTGCCCTTCCCCTCCCCCGGTTTATACTGGTTAGTGCCCTTCCACTCCCCTGGTTTAGACTGTTTAGTGCCCTTCCCCTCCCCCGGTTTATACTGGTTAGTGCCCTTCCCCTCCCCTGGTTTAGACTGTTTAGTGCCCTTCCCCTCCCCTGGTTTAGACTGGTTAGTGCCCTTCCCCTCCCTTGGTTTAGACTGGTTAGTGCCCTTCCCCTCCCCTGGTTTAGACTGTTTAGTGCCCTTCCCCTCCCTTGGTTTAGACTGGTTAGTGCCCCTCCCCTCCCTTGGTTTAGACTGGTTAGTGCCCTTCCCCTCCCTTGGTTTAGACTGGTTAGTGCCCTTCCCCTCCCTTGGTTTAGACTGGTTAGTGCCCTTCCCCTCCCCTGGTTTAGACTGGTTAGTGCCCTTCCCCTCCCCTGGTTTAGACTGTTTAGTGCCCTTCCCCTCCCCTGGTTTAGACTGGTTAGTGCCCTTCCCCTCCCTTGGTTTAGACTGGTTAGTGCCCTTCCCCTCCCCTGGTTTAGACTGTTTAGTGCCCTTCCCCTCCCTTGGTTTAGACTGGTTAGTGCCCTTCCCCTCCCTTGGTTTAGACTGGTTAGTGCCCTTCCCCTCCCCCGGTTTAGACTGTTTAGTGCCCTTCCCCTCCCCCGGTTTAGACTGGTTAGTGCCCTTCCCCTCCCCTGGTTTAGACTGTTTAGTGCCCTTCCCCTCCCCTGGTTTAGACTGGTTAGTGCCCTTCCCCTCCCTTGGTTTAGACTGGTTAGTGCCCTTCCCCTCCCCCGGTTTAGACTGTTTAGTGCCCTTCCCCTCCCTTGGTTTAGACTGGTTAGTGCCCTTCCCCTCCCTTGGTTTAGACTGGTTAGTTGTCTTCCCCTCCCTTGGTTTAGACTGGTTAGTGCCCTTCCCCTCCCCTGGTTTAGACTGGTTAGTGCCCTTCCCCTCCCCTGGTTTAGACAGTGTAGTGCCCTTCCCCTCCCCCGGTTTAGACTGGTTAGTGCCCTTCCCCTCCCTTGGTTTAGACTGGTTAGTGCCCTTCCCCTCCCCCGGTTTATACTGGTTAGTGCCCTTCCCCTCCCCTGGTTTAGACTGTTTAGTGCCCTTCCCCTCCCCCGGTTTATACTGGTTAGTGCCCTTCCCCTCCCCTGGTTTAGACTGTTTAGTGCCCTTCCCCTCCCCTGGTTTAGACTGGTTAGTGCCCTTCCCCTCCCTTGGTTTAGACTGGTTAGTGCCCTTCCCCTCCCCTGGTTTAGACTGTTTAGTGCCCTTCCCCTCCCTTGGTTTAGACTGGTTAGTGCCCCTCCCCTCCCTTGGTTTAGACTGGTTAGTGCCCTTCCCCTCCCTTGGTTTAGACTGGTTAGTGCCCTTCCCCTCCCTTGGTTTAGACTGGTTAGTGCCCTTCCCCTCCCCTGGTTTAGACTGGTTAGTGCCCTTCCCCTCCCCTGGTTTAGACTGTTTAGTGCCCTTCCCCTCCCCTGGTTTAGACTGGTTAGTGCCCTTCCCCTCCCTTGGTTTAGACTGGTTAGTGCCCTTCCCCTCCCCTGGTTTAGACTGTTTAGTGCCCTTCCCCTCCCTTGGTTTAGACTGGTTAGTGCCCTTCCCCTCCCTTGGTTTAGACTGGTTAGTGCCCTTCCCCTCCCCCGGTTTAGACTGTTTAGTGCCCTTCCCCTCCCCCGGTTTAGACTGGTTAGTGCCCTTCCCCTCCCCTGGTTTAGACTGTTTAGTGCCCTTCCCCTCCCCTGGTTTAGACTGGTTAGTGCCCTTCCCCTCCCTTGGTTTAGACTGGTTAGTGCCCTTCCCCTCCCCCGGTTTAGACTGTTTAGTGCCCTTCCCCTCCCTTGGTTTAGACTGGTTAGTGCCCTTCCCCTCCCTTGGTTTAGACTGGTTAGTTGTCTTCCCCTCCCTTGGTTTAGACTGGTTAGTGCCCTTCCCCTCCCCTGGTTTAGACTGGTTAGTGCCCTTCCCCTCCCCTGGTTTAGACAGTGTAGTGCCCTTCCCCTCCCCTGGTTTAGACTGGTTAGTGCCCTTCCCCTCCCTTGGTTTAGACTGGTTAGTGCCCTTCCCCTCCCCTGGTTTAGACTGTTTAGTGCCCTTCCCCTCCCTTGGTTTAGACTGGTTAGTGCCCTTCCCCTCCCTTGGTTTAGACTGGTTAGTGCCCTTCCCCTCCCCCGGTTTAGACTGTTTAGTGCCCTTCCCCTCCCCCGGTTTAGACTGGTTAGTGCCCTTCCCCTCCCCTGGTTTAGACTGTTTAGTGCCCTTCCCCTCCCCTGGTTTAGACTGGTTAGTGCCCTTCCCCTCCCTTGGTTTAGACTGGTTAGTGCCCTTCCCCTCCCCCGGTTTAGACTGTTTAGTGCCCTTCCCCTCCCTTGGTTTAGACTGGTTAGTGCCCTTCCCCTCCCCTGGTTTAGACTGTTTAGTGCCCTTCCCCTCCCTTGGTTTAGACTGGTTAGTGCCCTGCCCCTCCCTTGGTTTAGACTGGTTAGTGCCCTTCCCCTCCCTTGGTTTAGACTGGTTAGTGCCCTTCCCCTCCCTTGGTTTAGACTGGTTAGTGCCCTTCCCCTCCCCTGGTTTAGACTGGTTAGTGCCCTTCCCCTCCCCTGGTTTAGACTGTTTAGTGCCCTTCCCCTCCCCTGGTTTAGACTGGTTAGTGCCCTTCCCCTCCCTTGGTTTAGACTGGTTAGTGCCCTTCCCCTCCCCTGGTTTAGACTGTTTAGTGCCCTTCCCCTCCCTTGGTTTAGACTGGTTAGTGCCCTTCCCCTCCCTTGGTTTAGACTGGTTAGTGCCCTTCCCCTCCCCCGGTTTAGACTGTTTAGTGCCCTTCCCCTCCCCCGGTTTAGACTGGTTAGTGCCCTTCCCCTCCCCTGGTTTAGACTGTTTAGTGCCCTTCCCCTCCCCTGGTTTAGACTGGTTAGTGCCCTTCCCCTCCCTTGGTTTAGACTGGTTAGTGCCCTTCCCCTCCCCCGGTTTAGACTGTTTAGTGCCCTTCCCCTCCCTTGGTTTAGACTGGTTAGTGCCCTTCCCCTCCCTTGGTTTAGACTGGTTAGTTGTCTTCCCCTCCCTTGGTTTAGACTGGTTAGTGCCCTTCCCCTCCCCTGGTTTAGACTGGTTAGTGCCCTTCCCCTCCCCTGGTTTAGACAGTGTAGTGCCCTTCCCCTCCCCCGGTTTAGACTGGTTAGTGCCCTTCCCCTCCCTTGGTTTAGACTGGTTAGTGCCCTTCCCCTCCCCCGGTTTATACTGGTTAGTGCCCTTCCCCTCCCCTGGTTTAGACTGTTTAGTGCCCTTCCCCTCCCCCGGTTTATACTGGTTAGTGCCCTTCCCCTCCCCTGGTTTAGACTGTTTAGTGCCCTTCCCCTCCCCTGGTTTAGACTGGTTAGTGCCCTTCCCCTCCCTTGGTTTAGACTGGTTAGTGCCCTTCCCCTCCCCTGGTTTAGACTGTTTAGTGCCCTTCCCCTCCCTTGGTTTAGACTGGTTAGTGCCCCTCCCCTCCCTTGGTTTAGACTGGTTAGTGCCCTTCCCCTCCCTTGGTTTAGACTGGTTAGTGCCCTTCCCCTCCCTTGGTTTAGACTGGTTAGTGCCCTTCCCCTCCCCTGGTTTAGACTGGTTAGTGCCCTTCCCCTCCCCTGGTTTAGACTGTTTAGTGCCCTTCCCCTCCCCTGGTTTAGACTGGTTAGTGCCCTTCCCCTCCCTTGGTTTAGACTGGTTAGTGCCCTTCCCCTCCCCTGGTTTAGACTGTTTAGTGCCCTTCCCCTCCCTTGGTTTAGACTGGTTAGTGCCCTTCCCCTCCCTTGGTTTAGACTGGTTAGTGCCCTTCCCCTCCCCCGGTTTAGACTGTTTAGTGCCCTTCCCCTCCCCCGGTTTAGACTGGTTAGTGCCCTTCCCCTCCCCTGGTTTAGACTGGTTAGTGCCCTTCCCCTCCCCTGGTTTAGACTGGTTAGTGCCCTTCCCCTCCCTTGGTTTAGACTGGTTAGTGCCCTTCCCCTCCCCCGGTTTAGACTGTTTAGTGCCCTTCCCCTCCCCTTGGTTTAGACTGGTTAGTGCCCTTCCCCTCCCTTGGTTTAGACTGGTTAGTTGTCTTCCCCTCCCTTGGTTTAGACTGGTTAGTGCCCTTCCCCTCCCCTGGTTTAGACTGGTTAGTGCCCTTCCCCTCCCCTGGTTTAGACAGTGTAGTGCCCTTCCCCTCCCCTGGTTTAGACTGGTTAGTGCCCTTCCCCTCCCTTGGTTTAGACTGGTTAGTGCCCTTCCCCTCCCCTGGTTTAGACTGTTTAGTGCCCTTCCCCTCCCTTGGTTTAGACTGGTTAGTGCCCTTCCCCTCCCTTGGTTTAGACTGGTTAGTGCCCTTCCCCTCCCCCGGTTTAGACTGTTTAGTGCCCTTCCCCTCCCCCGGTTTAGACTGGTTAGTGCCCTTCCCCTCCCCTGGTTTAGACTGTTTAGTGCCCTTCCCCTCCCCTGGTTTAGACTGGTTAGTGCCCTTCCCCTCCCTTGGTTTAGACTGGTTAGTGCCCTTCCCCTCCCCCGGTTTAGACTGTTTAGTGCCCTTCCCCTCCCTTGGTTTAGACTGGTTAGTGCCCTTCCCCTCCCCTGGTTTAGACTGTTTAGTGCCCTTCCCCTCCCTTGGTTTAGACTGGTTAGTGCCCTGCCCCTCCCTTGGTTTAGACTGGTTAGTGCCCTTCCCCTCCCTTGGTTTAGACTGGTTAGTGCCCTTCCCCTCCCTTGGTTTAGACTGGTTAGTGCCCTTCCCCTCCCCTGGTTTAGACTGTTTAGTGCCCTTCCCCTCCCTTGGTTTAGACTGGTTAGTGCCCTTCCCCTCCCTTGGTTTAGACTGGTTAGTGCCCTTCCCCTCCCCCGGTTTAGACTGTTTAGTGCCCTTCCCCTCCCCCGGTTTAGACTGGTTAGTGCCCTTCCCCTCCCC
The DNA here is from genome assembly GCF_045679555.1 of Salvelinus alpinus. NCBI lineage: Eukaryota > Metazoa > Chordata > Actinopteri > Salmoniformes > Salmonidae > Salvelinus > Salvelinus alpinus. The sequence continues at coordinate 46,318,007 of NC_092113.1, read as the reverse complement.
CGGTTTAGACTGTTTAGTGCCCTTCCCCTCCCCCCGGTTTAGACTGTTTAGTGCCCTTCCCCTCCCCCCGGTTTAGACTGGTTAGTGCCCTTCCCCTCCCCTGGTTTAGACTGTTTAGTGCCCTTCCCCTCCCCCCGGTTTAGACTGTTTAGTGCCCTTCCCCTCCCCCCGGTTTAGACTGGTTAGTGCCCTTCCCCTCCCCTGGTTTAGACTGTTTAGTGCCCTTCCCCTCCCCTGGTTTAGACTGTTTAGTGCCCTTCCCCTCCCCTGGTTTAGACTGTTTAGTGCCCTTCCCCTCCCTCGGTTTAGACTGTTTAGTGCCCTTCCCCGCCCCTGGTTTAGACTGGTTAGTGCCCTTCCCCTCCCCTGGTTTAGACTGGTTAGTGCCCTTCCCCTCCCCCGGTTTAGACTGGTTAGTGCCCTTCCCCTCCCCCGGTTTAGACTGTTTAGTGCCCTTCCCCTCCCCCGGTTTAGACTGTTTAGTGCCCTTCCCCTCCCCCGGTTTAGACTGGTTAGTGCCCTTCCCCTCCCCCGGTTTAGACTGGTTAGTGCCCTTCCCCTCCCCCGGTTTAGACTGTTTAGTGCCCTTCCCCTCCCCTGGTTTAGACTGGTTAGTGCCCTTCCCATCCCCCGGTTTAGACTGGTTAGTGCCCTTCCCCTCCCCCGGTTTAGACTGGTTAGTGCCCTTCCCCTCCCCCGGTTTAGACTGGTTAGTGCCCTTCCCCTCCCCTGGTTTAGACTGGTTAGTGCCCTTCCCCTCCCCTGGTTTAGACTGGTTAGTGCCCTTCCCCTCCCCTGGTTTAGACTGGTTAGTGCCCTTCCCCTCCCCTGGTTTAGACTGGTTAGTGCCCTTCCCCTCCCCTGGTTTAGACTGGTTAGTGCCCTTCCCCTCCCTTGGTTTAGACTGGTTAGTGCCCTTCCCCTCCCCTGGTTTAGACTGTTTAGTGCCCTTCCCCTCCCTTGGTTTAGACTGGTTAGTGCCCTTCCCCTCCCTTGGTTTAGACTGGTTAGTGCCCTTCCCCTCCCCCGGTTTAGACTGTTTAGTGCCCTTCCCCTCCCCCGGTTTAGACTGGTTAGTGCCCTTCCCCTCCCCTGGTTTAGACTGTTTAGTGCCCTTCCCCTCCCCTGGTTTAGACTGGTTAGTGCCCTTCCCCTCCCTTGGTTTAGACTGGTTAGTGCCCTTCCCCTCCCCCGGTTTAGACTGTTTAGTGCCCTTCCCCTCCCTTGGTTTAGACTGGTTAGTGCCCTTCCCCTCCCTTGGTTTAGACTGGTTAGTTGCCTTCCCCTCCCTTGGTTTAGACTGGTTAGTGCCCTTCCCCTCCCCTGGTTTAGACTGGTTAGTGCCCTTCCCCTCCCCTGGTTTAGACTGTTTAGTGCCCTTCCCCTCCCCTGGTTTAGACTGGTTAGTGCCCTTCCCCTCCCTTGGTTTAGACTGGTTAGTGCCCTTCCCCTCCCCTGGTTTAGACTGTTTAGTGCCCTTCCCCTCCCTTGGTTTAGACTGGTTAGTGCCCTTCCCCTCCCTTGGTTTAGACTGGTTAGTGCCCTTCCCCTCCCCCGGTTTAGACTGTTTAGTGCCCTTCCCCTCCCCCGGTTTAGACTGGTTAGTGCCCTTCCCCTCCCCTGGTTTAGACTGTTTAGTGCCCTTCCCCTCCCCTGGTTTAGACTGGTTAGTGCCCTTCCCCTCCCTTGGTTTAGACTGGTTAGTGCCCTTCCCCTCCCCCGGTTTAGACTGTTTAGTGCCCTTCCCCTCCCTTGGTTTAGACTGGTTAGTGCCCTTCCCCTCCCCTGGTTTAGACTGTTTAGTGCCCTTCCCCTCCCTTGGTTTAGACTGGTTAGTGCCCTTCCCCTCCCTTGGTTTAGACTGGTTAGTGCCCTTCCCCTCCCTTGGTTTAGACTGGTTAGTGCCCTTCCCCTCCCTTGGTTTAGACTGGTTAGTGCCCTTCCCCTCCCCCGGTTTAGACTGTTTAGTGCCCTTCCCCTACCCCGGTTTAGACTGGTTAGTGCCCTTCCCCTCCCCTGGTTTAGACTGGTTAGTGCCCTTCCCCTCCCCCGGTTTAGACTGGTTAGTGCCCTTCCCCTCCCCCGGTTTAGACTGGTTAGTGCCCTTCCCCTCCCCTGGTTTAGACTGGTTAGTGCCCTTCCCCCCCCCTGGTTTAGACTGGTTAGTGCCCTTCCCCTCCCCTGGTTTAGACTGGTTAGTGCCCTTCCCCTCCCCTGGTTTAGACTGTTTAGTGCCCTTCCCCTCCCCTGGTTTAGACTGGTTAGTGCCCTTCCCCTCCCTTGGTTTAGACTGGTTAGTGCCCTTCCCCTCCCCCGGTTTAGACTGTTTAGTGCCCTTCCCCTCCCCCGGTTTAGACTGGTTAGTGCCCTTCCCCTCCCCTGGTTTAGACTGGTTAGTGCCCTTCCCCTCCCCCGGTTTAGACTGTTTAGTGCCCTTCCCCTCCCCTGGTTTAGACTGGTTAGTGCCCTTCCCCCCCCCTGGTTTAGACTGGTTAGTGCCCTTCCCCTCCCCTGGTTTAGACTGGTTAGTGCCCTTCCCCTCCCCTGGTTTAGACTGGTTAGTGCCCTTCCCCCCCCCTGGTTTAGACTGTTTAGTGCCCTTCCCCTCCCCTGGTTTAGACTGGTTAGTGCCCTTCCCCTCCCCTGGTTTAGACTGGTTAGTGCCCTTCCCCTCCCCTGGTTTAGACTGGTTAGTGCCCTTCCCCTCCCCTGGTTTAGACTGGTTAGTGCCCTTCCCCTCCCCCGGTTTAGACTGTTTAGTGCCCTTCCCCTCCCCTGGTTTAGACTGGTTAGTGCCCTTCCCCTCCCCTGGTTTAGACTGGTTAGTGCCCTTCCCCTCCCCTGGTTTAGACTGGTTAGTGCCCTTCCCCTCCCCTGGTTTAGACTGGTTAGTGCCCTTCCCCTCCCCTGGTTTAGACTGGTTAGTGCCCTCCCCCCTCCCTTGGTTTAGACTGGTTAGTGCCCTTCCCCTCCCTTGGTTTAGACTGGTTAGTTGTCTTCCCCTCCCTTGGTTTAGACTGGTTAGTGCCCTTCCCCTCCCCTGGTTTAGACTGGTTAGTGCCCTTCCCCTCCCCTGGTTTAGACAGTGTAGTGCCCTTCCCCTCCCCCGGTTTAGACTGGTTAGTGCCCTTCCCCTCCCTTGGTTTAGACTGGTTAGTGCCCTTCCCCTCCCCCGGTTTATACGGGTTAGTGCCCTTCCCCTCCCCTGGTTTAGACTGTTTAGTGCCCTTCCCCTCCCCCGGTTTATACTGGTTAGTGCCCTTCCCCTCCCCTGGTTTAGACTGTTTAGTGCCCTTCCCCTCCCCTGGTTTAGACTGGTTAGTGCCCTTCCCCTCCCTTGGTTTAGACTGGTTAGTGCCCTTCCCCTCCCCTGGTTTAGACTGTTTAGTGCCCTTCCCCTCCCTTGGTTTAGACTGGTTAGTGCCCCTCCCCTCCCTTGGTTTAGACTGGTTAGTGCCCTTCCCCTCCCTTGGTTTAGACTGGTTAGTGCCCTTCCCCTCCCTTGGTTTAGACTGGTTAGTGCCCTTCCCCTCCCCTGGTTTAGACTGGTTAGTGCCCTTCCCCTCCCCTGGTTTAGACTGTTTAGTGCCCTTCCCCTCCCCTGGTTTAGACTGGTTAGTGCCCTTCCCCTCCCTTGGTTTAGACTGGTTAGTGCCCTTCCCCTCCCCTGGTTTAGACTGTTTAGTGCCCTTCCCCTCCCTTGGTTTAGACTGGTTAGTGCCCTTCCCCTCCCTTGGTTTAGACTGGTTAGTGCCCTTCCCCTCCCCCGGTTTAGACTGTTTAGTGCCCTTCCCCTCCCCCGGTTTAGACTGGTTAGTGCCCTACCCCTCCCCTGGTTTAGACTGTTTAGTGCCCTTCCCCTCCCCTGGTTTAGACTGGTTAGTGCCCTTCCCCTCCCTTGGTTTAGACTGGTTAGTGCCCTTCCCCTCCCCCGGTTTAGACTGTTTAGTGCCCTTCCCCTCCCTTGGTTTAGACTGGTTAGTGCCCTTCCCCTCCCTTGGTTTAGACTGGTTAGTTGTCTTCCCCTCCCTTGGTTTAGACTGGTTAGTGCCCTTCCCCTCCCCTGGTTTAGACTGGTTAGTGCCCTTCCCCTCCCCTGGTTTAGACAGTGTAGTGCCCTTCCCCTCCCCTGGTTTAGACTGGTTAGTGCCCTTCCCCTCCCTTGGTTTAGACTGGTTAGTGCCCTTCCCCTCCCCTGGTTTAGACTGTTTAGTGCCCTTCCCCTCCCTTGGTTTAGACTGGTTAGTGCCCTTCCCCTCCCTTGGTTTAGACTGGTTAGTGCCCTTCCCCTCCCCCGGTTTAGACTGTTTAGTGCCCTTCCCCTCCCCCGGTTTAGACTGGTTAGTGCCCTTCCCCTCCCCTGGTTTAGACTGTTTAGTGCCCTTCCCCTCCCCTGGTTTAGACTGGTTAGTGCCCTTCCCCTCCCTTGGTTTAGACTGGTTAGTGCCCTTCCCCTCCCCCGGTTTAGACTGTTTAGTGCCCTTCCCCTCCCTTGGTTTAGACTGGTTAGTGCCCTTCCCCTCCCCTGGTTTAGACTGTTTAGTGCCCTTCCCCTCCCTTGGTTTAGACTGGTTAGTGCCCTGCCCCTCCCTTGGTTTAGACTGGTTAGTGCCCTTCCCCTCCCTTGGTTTAGACTGGTTAGTGCCCTTCCCCTCCCTTGGTTTAGACTGGTTAGTGCCCTTCCCCTCCCCTGGTTTAGACTGTTTAGTGCCCTTCCCCTCCCTTGGTTTAGACTGGTTAGTGCCCTTCCCCTCCCTTGGTTTAGACTGGTTAGTGCCCTTCCCCTCCCCCGGTTTAGACTGTTTAGTGCCCTTCCCCTCCCCCGGTTTAGACTGGTTAGTGCCCTTCCCCTCCCCCGGTTTAGACTGTTTAGTGCCCTTCCCCTCCCCCCGGTTTAGACTGTTTAGTGCCCTTCCCCTCCCCCCGGTTTAGACTGGTTAGTGCCCTTCCCCTCCCCTGGTTTAGACTGTTTAGTGCCCTTCCCCTCCCCCCGGTTTAGACTGTTTAGTGCCCTTCCCCTCCCCCCGGTTTAGACTGGTTAGTGCCCTTCCCCTCCCCCCGGTTTAGACTGTTTAGTGCCCTTCCCCTCCCCTGGTTTAGACTGTTTAGTGCCCTTCCCCTCCCCTGGTTTAGACTGTTTAGTGCCCTTCCCCTCCCTCGGTTTAGACTGTTTAGTGCCCTTCCCCGCCCCTGGTTTAGACTGGTTAGTGCCCTTCCCCTCCCCTGGTTTAGACTGGTTAGTGCCCTTCCCCTCCCCCGGTTTAGACTGGTTAGTGCCCTTCCCCTCCCCCGGTTTAGACTGTTTAGTGCCCTTCCCCTCCCCCGGTTTAGACTGTTTAGTGCCCTTCCCCTCCCCCGGTTTAGACTGGTTAGTGCCCTTCCCCTCCCCCGGTTTAGACTGGTTAGTGCCCTTCCCCTCCCCCGGTTTAGACTGTTTAGTGCCCTTCCCCTCCCCCGGTTTAGACTGGTTAGTGCCCTTCCCATCCCCCGGTTTAGACTGGTTAGTGCCCTTCCCCTCCCCCGGTTTAGACTGGTTAGTGCCCTTCCCCTCCCCCGGTTTAGACTGGTTAGTGCCCTTCCCCTCCCCTGGTTTAGACTGGTTAGTGCCCTTCCCCTCCCCTGGTTTAGACTGGTTAGTGCCCTTCCCCTCCCCTGGTTTAGACTGTTTAGTGCCCTTCCCCTCCCCTGGTTTAGACTGGTTAGTGCCCTTCCCCTCCCTTGGTTTAGACTGGTTAGTGCCCTTCCCCTCCCCTGGTTTAGACTGTTTAGTGCCCTTCCCCTCCCCCGGTTTAGACTGGTTAGTGCCCTTCCCCTCCCCCGGTTTAGACTGTTTAGTGCCCTTCCCCTCCCCCCGGTTTAGACTGTTTAGTGCCCTTCCCCTCCCCCCGGTTTAGACTGGTTAGTGCCCTTCCCCTCCCCTGGTTTAGACTGTTTAGTGCCCTTCCCCTCCCCCCGGTTTAGACTGTTTAGTGCCCTTCCCCTCCCCCCGGTTTAGACTGGTTAGTGCCCTTCCCCTCCCCTGGTTTAGACTGTTTAGTGCCCTTCCCCTCCCCTGGTTTAGACTGTTTAGTGCCCTTCCCCTCCCCTGGTTTAGACTGTTTAGTGCCCCTCCCCTCCCTCGGTTTAGACTGTTTAGTGCCCTTCCCCGCCCCTGGTTTAGACTGGTTAGTGCCCTTCCCCTCCCCTGGTTTAGACTGGTTAGTGCCCTTCCCCTCCCCCGGTTTAGACTGGTTAGTGCCCTTCCCCTCCCCCGGTTTAGACTGTTTAGTGCCCTTCCCCTCCCCCGGTTTAGACTGTTTAGTGCCCTTCCCCTCCCCCGGTTTAGACTGGTTAGTGCCCTTCCCCTCCCCCGGTTTAGACTGGTTAGTGCCCTTCCCCTCCCCCGGTTTAGACTGTTTAGTGCCCTTCCCCTCCCCTGGTTTAGACTGGTTAGTGCCCTTCCCATCCCCCGGTTTAGACTGGTTAGTGCCCTTCCCCTCCCCCGGTTTAGACTGGTTAGTGCCCTTCCCCTCCCCCGGTTTAGACTGGTTAGTGCCCTTCCCCTCCCCTGGTTTAGACTGGTTAGTGCCCTTCCCCTCCCCTGGTTTAGACTGGTTAGTGCCCTTCCCCTCCCCTGGTTTAGACTGTTTAGTGCCCTTCCCCTCCCCTGGTTTAGACTGGTTAGTGCCCTTCCCCTCCCTTGGTTTAGACTGGTTAGTGCCCTTCCCCTCCCCTGGTTTAGACTGTTTAGTGCCCTTCCCCTCCCTTGGTTTAGACTGGTTAGTGCCCTTCCCCTCCCTTGGTTTAGACTGGTTAGTGCCCTTCCCCTCCCCCGGTTTAGACTGTTTAGTGCCCTTCCCCTCCCCCGGTTTAGACTGGTTAGTGCCCTTCCCCTCCCCTGGTTTAGACTGTTTAGTGCCCTTCCCCTCCCCTGGTTTAGACTGGTTAGTGCCCTTCCCCTCCCTTGGTTTAGACTGGTTAGTGCCCTTCCCCTCCCCCGGTTTAGACTGTTTAGTGCCCTTCCCCTCCCTTGGTTTAGACTGGTTAGTGCCCTTCCCCTCCCTTGGTTTAGACTGGTTAGTTGCCTTCCCCTCCCTTGGTTTAGACTGGTTAGTGCCCTTCCCCTCCCCTGGTTTAGACTGGTTAGTGCCCTTCCCCTCCCCTGGTTTAGACTGTTTAGTGCCCTTCCCCTCCCCTGGTTTAGACTGGTTAGTGCCCTTCCCCTCCCTTGGTTTAGACTGGTTAGTGCCCTTCCCCTCCCCTGGTTTAGACTGTTTAGTGCCCTTCCCCTCCCTTGGTTTAGACTGGTTAGTGCCCTTCCCCTCCCTTGGTTTAGACTGGTTAGTGCCCTTCCCCTCCCCCGGTTTAGACTGTTTAGTGCCCTTCCCCTCCCCCGGTTTAGACTGGTTAGTGCCCTTCCCCTCCCCTGGTTTAGACTGTTTAGTGCCCTTCCCCTCCCCTGGTTTAGACTGGTTAGTGCCCTCCCCCTCCCTTGGTTTAGACTGGTTAGTGCCCTTCCCCTCCCCCGGTTTAGACTGTTTAGTGCCCTTCCCCTCCCTTGGTTTAGACTGGTTAGTGCCCTTCCCCTCCCCTGGTTTAGACTGTTTAGTGCCCTTCCCCTCCCTTGGTTTAGACTGGTTAGTGCCCTGCCCCTCCCTTGGTTTAGACTGGTTAGTGCCCTTCCCCTCCCTTGGTTTAGACTGGTTAGTGCCCTTCCCCTCCCTTGGTTTAGACTGGTTAGTGCCCTTCCCCTCCCCCGGTTTAGACTGTTTAGTGCCCTTCCCCTACCCCGGTTTAGACTGGTTAGTGCCCTTCCCCTCCCCTGGTTTAGACTGGTTAGTGCCCTTCCCCTCCCTTGGTTTAGACTGGTTAGTGCCCTTCCCCTCCCCCGGTTTAGACTGTTTAGTGCCCTTCCCCTCCCCCGGTTTAGACTGGTTAGTGCCCTTCCCCTCCCCTGGTTTAGACTGGTTAGTGCCCTTCCCCTCCCCCGGTTTAGACTGTTTAGTGCCCTTCCCCTCCCCTGGTTTAGACTGGTTAGTGCCCTTCCCCCCCCCTGGTTTAGACTGGTTAGTGCCCTTCCCCTCCCCTGGTTTAGACTGGTTAGTGCCCTTCCCCTCCCCTGGTTTAGACTGGTTAGTGCCCTTCCCCCCCCCTGGTTTAGACTGTTTAGTGCCCTTCCCCTCCCCTGGTTTAGACTGGTTAGTGCCCTTCCCCTCCCCTGGTTTAGACTGGTTAGTGCCCTTCCCCTCCCCTGGTTTAGACTGGTTAGTGCCCTTCCCCTCCCCTGGTTTAGACTGGTTAGTGCCCTTCCCCTCCCCCGGTTTAGACTGTTTAGTGCCCTTCCCCTCCCCTGGTTTAGACTGGTTAGTGCCCTTCCCCTCCCCTGGTTTAGACTGGTTAGTGCCCTTCCCCTCCCCTGGTTTAGACTGGTTAGTGCCCTTCCCCTCCCCCGGTTTAGACTGTTTAGTGCCCTTCCCCTCCCCTGGTTTAGACTGGTTAGTGCCCTTCCCCTCCCCTGGTTTAGACTGGTTAGTGCCCTTCCCCCCCCCTGGTTTAGACTGTTTAGTGCCCTTCCCCTCCCCTGGTTTAGACTGGTTAGTGCCCTTCCCCTCCCCCGGTTTAGACTGGTTAGTGCCCTTCCCCTCCCCCGGTTTAGACTGTTTAGTGCCCTTCCCCTCCCCCCGGTTTAGACTGTTTAGTGCCCTTCCCCTCCCCCGGTTTAGACTGTTTAGTGCCCTTCCCCTCCCCTGGTTTAGACTGGTTAGTCCCCTTCCCCTCCCCTGGTTTAGACTGGTTAGTGCCCTTCCCCTCCCCCGGTTTAGACTGGTTAGTGCCCTTCCCCTCCCCTGGTTTAGACTGTTTAGTGCCCTTCCCCTCCCCTGGTTTAGACTGTTTAGTGCCCTTCCCCTCCCCTGGTTTAGACTGTTTAGTGCCCTTCCCCTCCCCTGGTTTAGACTGGTTAGTGCCCTTCCCCTCCCCCGGTTTAGACTGGTTAGTGCCCTTCCCCTCCCCCGGTTTAGACTGGTTAGTGCCCTTCCCCTCCCCCGGTTTAGACTGTTTAGTGCCCTTCCCCTCCCCCGGTTTAGACTGTTTAGTGCCCTTCCCCTCCCCCGGTTTAGACTGGTTAGTGCCCTTCCCCTCCCCTGGTTTAGACTGGTTAGTGCCCTTCCCCTCCCCTGGTTTAGACTGGTTAGTGCCCTTCCCCTCCCCTGGTTTAGACTGGTTAGTGCCCTCCCCCTCCCTTGGTTTAGACTGGTTAGTGCCCTTCCCCTCCCCCGGTTTAGACTGTTTAGTGCCCTTCCCCTCCCTTGGTTTAGACTGGTTAGTGCCCTTCCCCTCCCCCGGTTTAGACTGTTTAGTGCCCTTCCCCTCCCTTGGTTTAGACTGGTTAGTGCCCTTCCCCTCCCCCGGTTTAGACTGGTTAGTGCCCTTCCCCTCCCCCGGTTTAGACTGGTTAGTGCCCTTCCCCTCCCCTGGTTTAGACTGGTTAGTGCCCTCCCCCTCCCTTGGTTTAGACTGGTTAGTGCCCTTCCCCTCCCCCGGTTTAGACTGTTTAGTGCCCTTCCCCTCCCTTGGTTTAGACTGGTTAGTGCCCTTCCCCTCCCCCGGTTTAGACTGTTTAGTGCCCTTCCCCTCCCTTGGTTTAGACTGGTTAGTGCCCTTCCCCTCCCCCGGTTTAGACTGGTTAGTGCCCTTCCCCTCCCCCGGTTTAGACTGGTTAGTGCCCTTCCCCTCCCCTGGTTTAGACTGGTTAGTGCCCTTCCCCCCCCCTGGTTTAGACTGGTTAGTGCCCTTCCCCTCCCCTGGTTTAGACTGGTTAGTGCCCTTCCCCTCCCCTGGTTTAGACTGTTTAGTGCCCTTCCCCTCCCCTGGTTTAGACTGGTTAGTGCCCTTCCCCTCCCTTGGTTTAGACTGGTTAGTGCCCTTCCCCTCCCCCGGTTTAGACTGTTTAGTGCCCTTCCCCTCCCCCGGTTTAGACTGGTTAGTGCCCTTCCCCTCCCCTGGTTTAGACTGGTTAGTGCCCTTCCCCTCCCCCGGTTTAGACTGTTTAGTGCCCTTCCCCTCCCCTGGTTTAGACTGGTTAGTGCCCTTCCCCCCCCCTGGTTTAGACTGTTTAGTGCCCTTCCCCTCCCCTGGTTTAGACTGGTTAGTGCCCTTCCCCTCCCCTGGTTTAGACTGGTTAGTGCCCTTCCCCTCCCCTGGTTTAGACTGGTTAGTGCCCTTCCCCCCCCCTGGTTTAGACTGGTTAGTGCCCTTCCCCCCCCCTGGTTTAGACTGTTTAGTGCCCTTCCCCTCCCCTGGTTTAGACTGGTTAGTGCCCTTCCCCTCCCCTGGTTTAGACTGGTTAGTGCCCTTCCCCTCCCCCGGTTTAGACTGGTTAGTGCCCTTCCCCTCCCCCGGTTTAGACTGTTTAGTGCCCTTCCCCTCCCCCCGGTTTAGACTGTTTAGTGCCCTTCCCCTCCCCCGGTTTAGACTGTTTAGTGCCCTTCCCCTCCCCCCGGTTTAGACTGGTTAGTGCCCTTCCCCTCCCCTGTTTTAGACTGTTTAGTGCCCTTCCCCTCCCCTGGTTTAGACTGTTTAGTGCCCTTCCCCTCCCCTGGTTTAGACTGTTTAGTGCCCTTCCCCTCCCCTGGTTTAGACTGGTTAGTGCCCTTCCCCTCCCCCGGTTTAGACTGGTTAGTGCCCTTCCCCTCCCCCGGTTTAGACTGGTTAGTGCCCTTCCCCTCCCCCGGTTTAGACTGGTTAGTGCCCTTCCCCTCCCCCGGTTTAGACTGTTTAGTGCCCTTCCCCTCCCCTGGTTTAGACTGTTTAGTGCCCTTCCCCTCCCCTGGTTTAGACTGGTTAGTGCCCTTCCCCTCCCCTGGTTTAGACTGGTTAGTGCCCTTCCCCTCCCCTGGTTTAGACTGGTTAGTGCCCTTCCCCTCCCCTGGTTTAGACTGTTTAGTGCCCTTCCCCTCCCCTGGTTTAGACTGTTTAGTGCCCTTCCCCTCCCCTGGTTTAGACTGGTTAGTGCCCTTCCCCTCCCCTGGTTTAGACTGGTTAGTGCCCTTCCCCTCCCCCGGTTTAGACTGTTTAGTGCCCTTCCCCTCCCCTGGTTTAGACTGGTTAGTGCCCTTCCCCTCCCCTGGTTTAGACTGTTTAGTGCCCTTCCCCTCCCCTGGTTTAGACTGTTTAGTGCCCTTCCCCTCCCCTGGTTTAGACTGGTTAGTGCCCTTCCCCTCCCCTGGTTTAGACTGGTTAGTGCCCTTCCCCTCCCCTGGTTTAGACTGTTTAGTGCCCTTCCCCTCCCTCGGTTTAGACTGTTTAGTGCCCTTCCCCTCCCCTGGTTTAGACTGGTTAGTGCCCTTCCCCTCCCCTGGTTTAGACTGGTTAGTGCCCTTCCCCTCCCCCGGTTTAGACTGGTTAGTGCCCTTCCCCTCCCCCGGTTTAGACTGTTTAGTGCCCTTCCCCTCCCCCGGTTTAGACTGTTTAGTGCCCTTCCCCCCCCCCGGTTTAGACTGGTTAGTGCCCTTCCCCTCCCCTGGTTTAGACTGGTTAGTGCCCTTCCCCTCCCCTGGTTTAGACTGTTTAGTGCCCTTCCCCTCCCCTGGTTTAGACTGGTTAGTGCCCTTCCCCTCCCTTGGTTTAGACTGGTTAGTGCCCTTCCCCTCCCCCGGTTTAGACTGTTTAGTGCCCTTCCCCTCCCCCGGTTTAGACTGGTTAGTGCCCTTCCCCTCCCCTGGTTTAGACTGGTTAGTGCCCTTCCCCTCCCCTGGTTTAGACTGGTTAGTGCCCTTCCCCCCCCCTGGTTTAGACTGGTTAGTGCCCTTCCCCTCCCCTGGTTTAGACTGGTTAGTGCCCTTCCCCTCCCCTGGTTTAGACTGGTTAGTGCCCTTCCCCCCCCCTGGTTTAGACTGTTTAGTGCCCTTCCCCTCCCCTGGTTTAGACTGGTTAGTGCCCTTCCCCTCCCCTGGTTTAGACTGGTTAGTGCCCTTCCCCTCCCCTGGTTTAGACTGGTTAGTGCCCTTCCCCTCCCCTGGTTTAGACTGGTTAGTGCCCTTCCCCTCCCCCGGTTTAGACTGTTTAGTGCCCTTCCCCTCCCCTGGTTTAGACTGGTTAGTGCCCTTCCCCTCCCCTGGTTTAGACTGGTTAGTGCCCTTCCCCTCCCCTGGTTTAGACTGGTTAGTGCCCTTCCCCTCCCCCGGTTTAGACTGTTTAGTGCCCTTCCCCTCCCCTGGTTTAGACTGGTTAGTGCCCTTCCCCTCCCCCGGTTTAGACTGGTTAGTGCCCTTCCCCCCCCCTGGTTTAGACTGTTTAGTGCCCTTCCCCTCCCCTGGTTTAGACTGGTTAGTGCCCTTCCCCTCCCCTGGTTTAGACTGGTTAGTGCCCTTCCCCTCCCCTGGTTTAGACTGGTTAGTGCCCTTCCCCTCCCCTGGTTTAGACTGGTTAGTGCCCTTCCCCTCCCCCGGTTTAGACTGTTTAGTGCCCTTCCCCTCCCCCGGTTTAGACTGGTTAGTGCCCTTCCCCTCCCCCGGTTTAGACTGTTTAGTGCCCTTCCCCTCCCCCCGGTTTAGACTGTTTAGTGCCCTTCCCCTCCCCCGGTTTAGACTGTTTAGTGCCCTTCCCCTCCCCTGGTTTAGACTGGTTAGTCCCCTTCCCCTCCCCTGGTTTAGACTGGTTAGTGCCCTTCCCCTCCCCCGGTTTAGACTGGTTAGTGCCCTTCCCCTCCCCTGGTTTAGACTGTTTAGTGCCCTTCCCCTCCCCTGGTTTAGACTGTTTAGTGCCCTTCCCCTCCCCTGGTTTAGACTGTTTAGTGCCCTTCCCCTCCCCTGGTTTAGACTGGTTAGTGCCCTTCCCCTCCCCCGGTTTAGACTGGTTAGTGCCCTTCCCCTCCCCCGGTTTAGACTGGTTAGTGCCCTTCCCCTCCCCCGGTTTAGACTGTTTAGTGCCCTTCCCCTCCCCCGGTTTAGACTGTTTAGTGCCCTTCCCCTCCCCTGGTTTAGACTGGTTAGTGCCCTTCCCCTCCCCTGGTTTAGACTGGTTAGTGCCCTTCCCCTCCCCTGGTTTAGACTGGTTAGTGCCCTTCCCCTCCCCTGGTTTAGACTGGTTAGTGCCCTCCCCCTCCCTTGGTTTAGACTGGTTAGTGCCCTTCCCCTCCCCCGGTTTAGACTGTTTAGTGCCCTTCCCCTCCCTTGGTTTAGACTGGTTAGTGCCCTTCCCCTCCCCTGGTTTAGACTGTTTAGTGCCCTTCCCCTCCCTTGGTTTAGACTGGTTAGTGCCCTGCCCCTCCCTTGGTTTAGACTGGTTAGTGCCCTTCCCCTCCCTTGGTTTAGACTGGTTAGTGCCCTTCCCCTCCCTTGGTTTAGACTGGTTAGTGCCCTTCCCCTCCCTTGGTTTAGACTGGTTAGTGCCCTTCCCCTCCCCCGGTTTAGACTGTTTAGTGCCCTTCCCCTACCCCGGTTTAGACTGGTTAGTGCCCTTCCCCTCCCCTGGTTTAGACTGGTTAGTGCCCTTCCCCTCCCCCGGTTTAGACTGGTTAGTGCCCTTCCCCTCCCCCGGTTTAGACTGGTTAGTGCCCTTCCCCTCCCCTGGTTTAGACTGGTTAGTGCCCTTCCCCCCCCTGGTTTAGACTGGTTAGTGCCCTTCCCCTCCCCTGGTTTAGACTGGTTAGTGCCCTTCCCCTCCCCTGGTTTAGACTGTTTAGTGCCCTTCCCCTCCCCTGGTTTAGACTGGTTAGTGCCCTTCCCCTCCCTTGGTTTAGACTGGTTAGTGCCCTTCCCCTCCCCCGGTTTAGACTGTTTAGTGCCCTTCCCCTCCCCCGGTTTAGACTGGTTAGTGCCCTTCCCCTCCCCTGGTTTAGACTGGTTAGTGCCCTTCCCCTCCCCCGGTTTAGACTGTTTAGTGCCCTTCCCCTCCCCTGGTTTAGACTGGTTAGTGCCCTTCCCCCCCCCTGGTTTAGACTGTTTAGTGCCCTTCCCCTCCCCTGGTTTAGACTGGTTAGTGCCCTTCCCCTCCCCTGGTTTAGACTGGTTAGTGCCCTTCCCCTCCCCTGGTTTAGACTGGTTAGTGCCCTTCCCCCCCCCTGGTTTAGACTGGTTAGTGCCCTTCCCCCCCCCTGGTTTAGACTGTTTAGTGCCCTTCCCCTCCCCTGGTTTAGACTGGTTAGTGCCCTTCCCCTCCCCTGGTTTAGACTGGTTAGTGCCCTTCCCCTCCCCTGGTTTAGACTGGTTAGTGCCCTTCCCCTCCCCTGGTTTAGACTGGTTAGTGCCCTTCCCCTCCCCCGGTTTAGACTGGTTAGTGCCCTTCCCCTCCCCCGGTTTAGACTGTTTAGTGCCCTTCCCCTCCCCCCGGTTTAGACTGTTTAGTGCCCTTCCCCTCCCCCGGTTTAGACTGTTTAGTGCCCTTCCCCTCCCCCCGGTTTAGACTGGTTAGTGCCCTTCCCCTCCCCTGGTTTAGACTGTTTAGTGCCCTTCCCCTCCCCTGGTTTAGACTGTTTAGTGCCCTTCCCCTCCCCTGGTTTAGACTGTTTAGTGCCCTTCCCCTCCCCTGGTTTAGACTGTTTAGTGCCCTTCCCCTCCCCTGGTTTAGACTGTTTAGTGCCCTTCCCCTCCCCTGGTTTAGACTGTTTAGTGCCCTTCCCCTCCCCTGGTTTAGACTGGTTAGTGCCCTTCCCCTCCCCTGGTTTAGACTGGTTAGTGCCCTTCCCCTCCCCCGGTTTAGACTGGTTAGTGCCCTTCCCCTCCCCCGGTTTAGACTGTTTAGTGCCCTTCCCCTCCCCCGGTTTAGACTGTTTAGTGCCCTTCCCCCCCCCTGGTTTAGACTGGTTAGTGCCCTTCCCCTCCCCTGGTTTAGACTGGTTAGTGCCCTTCCCCTCCCCTGGTTTAGACTGTTTAGTGCCCTTCCCCTCCCCTGGTTTAGACTGGTTAGTGCCCTTCCCCTCCCTTGGTTTAGACTGGTTAGTGCCCTTCCCCTCCCCCGGTTTAGACTGTTTAGTGCCCTTCCCCTCCCCCGGTTTAGACTGGTTAGTGCCCTTCCCCTCCCCTGGTTTAGACTGGTTAGTGCCCTTCCCCTCCCCCGGTTTAGACTGTTTAGTGCCCTTCCCCTCCCCTGGTTTAGACTGGTTAGTGCCCTTCCCCCCCCCTGGTTTAGACTGGTTAGTGCCCTTCCCCTCCCCTGGTTTAGACTGGTTAGTGCCCTTCCCCTCCCCTGGTTTAGACTGGTTAGTGCCCTTCCCCCCCCCTGGTTTAGACTGTTTAGTGCCCTTCCCCTCCCCTGGTTTAGACTGGTTAGTGCCCTTCCCCTCCCCTGGTTTAGACTGGTTAGTGCCCTTCCCCTCCCCTGGTTTAGACTGGTTAGTGCCCTTCCCCTCCCCTGGTTTAGACTGGTTAGTGCCCTTCCCCTCCCCCGGTTTAGACTGTTTAGTGCCCTTCCCCTCCCCTGGTTTAGACTGGTTAGTGCCCTTCCCCTCCCCTGGTTTAGACTGGTTAGTGCCCTTCCCCTCCCCTGGTTTAGACTGGTTAGTGCCCTTCCCCTCCCCCGGTTTAGACTGTTTAGTGCCCTTCCCCTCCCCTGGTTTAGACTGGTTAGTGCCCTTCCCCTCCCCTGGTTTAGACTGGTTAGTGCCCTTCCCCCCCCCTGGTTTAGACTGTTTAGTGCCCTTCCCCTCCCCTGGTTTAGACTGGTTAGTGCCCTTCCCCTCCCCTGGTTTAGACTGGTTAGTGCCCTTCCCCTCCCCTGGTTTAGACTGGTTAGTGCCCTTCCCCTCCCCTGGTTTAGACTGGTTAGTGCCCTTCCCCTCCCCCGGTTTAGACTGTTTAGTGCCCTTCCCCTCCCCCGGTTTAGACTGGTTAGTGCCCTTCCCCTCCCCCGGTTTAGACTGTTTAGTGCCCTTCCCCTCCCCCCGGTTTAGACTGTTTAGTGCCCTTCCCCTCCCCCGGTTTAGACTGTTTAGTGCCCTTCCCCTCCCCTGGTTTAGACTGGTTAGTCCCCTTCCCCTCCCCTGGTTTAGACTGGTTAGTGCCCTTCCCCTCCCCCGGTTTAGACTGGTTAGTGCCCTTCCCCTCCCCTGGTTTAGACTGTTTAGTGCCCTTCCCCTCCCCTGGTTTAGACTGTTTAGTGCCCTTCCCCTCCCCTGGTTTAGACTGTTTAGTGCCCTTCCCCTCCCCTGGTTTAGACTGGTTAGTGCCCTTCCCCTCCCCCGGTTTAGACTGGTTAGTGCCCTTCCCCTCCCCCGGTTTAGACTGGTTAGTGCCCTTCCCCTCCCCCGGTTTAGACTGTTTAGTGCCCTTCCCCTCCCCCGGTTTAGACTGTTTAGTGCCCTTCCCCTCCCCTGGTTTAGACTGGTTAGTGCCCTTCCCCTCCCCTGGTTTAGACTGGTTAGTGCCCTTCCCCTCCCCTGGTTTAGACTGGTTAGTGCCCTTCCCCTCCCCCGGTTTAGACTGGTTAGTGCCCTTCCCCTCCCCCGGTTTAGACTGGTTAGTGCCCTTCCCCTCCCCTGGTTTAGACTGGTTAGTGCCCTTCCCCCCCCCTGGTTTAGACTGGTTAGTGCCCTTCCCCTCCCCTGGTTTAGACTGGTTAGTGCCCTTCCCCTCCCCTGGTTTAGACTGTTTAGTGCCCTTCCCCTCCCCTGGTTTAGACTGGTTAGTGCCCTTCCCCTCCCTTGGTTTAGACTGGTTAGTGCCCTTCCCCTCCCCCGGTTTAGACTGTTTAGTGCCCTTCCCCTCCCCCGGTTTAGACTGGTTAGTGCCCTTCCCCTCCCCTGGTTTAGACTGGTTAGTGCCCTTCCCCTCCCCTGGTTTAGACTGTTTAGTGCCCTTCCCCTCCCCTGGTTTAGACTGGTTAGTGCCCTTCCCCCCCCTGGTTTAGACTGTTTAGTGCCCTTCCCCTCCCCTGGTTTAGACTGGTTAGTGCCCTTCCCCTCCCCTGGTTTAGACTGGTTAGTGCCCTTCCCCTCCCCTGGTTTAGACTGGTTAGTGCCCTTCCCCCCCCCTGGTTTAGACTGGTTAGTGCCCTTCCCCCCCCCTGGTTTAGACTGTTTAGTGCCCTTCCCCTCCCCTGGTTTAGACTGGTTAGTGCCCTTCCCCTCCCCTGGTTTAGACTGGTTAGTGCCCTTCCCCTCCCCTGGTTTAGACTGGTTAGTGCCCTTCCCCTCCCCTGGTTTAGACTGGTTAGTGCCCTTCCCCTCCCCCGGTTTAGACTGGTTAGTGCCCTTCCCCTCCCCCGGTTTAGACTGTTTAGTGCCCTTCCCCTCCCCCCGGTTTAGACTGTTTAGTGCCCTTCCCCTCCCCCGGTTTAGACTGTTTAGTGCCCTTCCCCTCCCCCCGGTTTAGACTGTTTAGTGCCCTTCCCCTCCCCCCGGTTTAGACTGGTTAGTGCCCTTCCCCTCCCCTGGTTTAGACTGTTTAGTGCCCTTCCCCTCCCCTGGTTTAGACTGTTTAGTGCCCTTCCCCTCCCCTGGTTTAGACTGTTTAGTGCCCTTCCCCTCCCCTGGTTTAGACTGGTTAGTGCCCTTCCCCTCCCCCGGTTTAGACTGGTTAGTGCCCTTCCCCTCCCCCGGTTTAGACTGGTTAGTGCCCTTCCCCTCCCCCGGTTTAGACTGGTTAGTGCCCTTCCCCTCCCCCGGTTTAGACTGTTTAGTGCCCTTCCCCTCCCCTGGTTTAGACTGTTTAGTGCCCTTCCCCTCCCCCGGTTTAGACTGGTTAGTGCCCTTCCCCTCCCCTGGTTTAGACTGGTTAGTGCCCTTCCCCTCCCCTGGTTTAGACTGGTTAGTGCCCTTCCCCTCCCCTGGTTTAGACTGTTTAGTGCCCTTCCCCTCCCCTGGTTTAGACTGTTTAGTGCCCTTCCCCTCCCCTGGTTTAGACTGGTTAGTGCCCTTCCCCTCCCCTGGTTTAGACTGGTTAGTGCCCTTCCCCTCCCCCGGTTTAGACTGGTTAGTGCCCTTCCCCTCCCCTGGTTTAGACTGGTTAGTGCCCTTCCCCTCCCCTGGTTTAGACTGTTTAGTGCCCTTCCCCTCCCCTGGTTTAGACTGTTTAGTGCCCTTCCCCTCCCCTGGTTTAGACTGGTTAGTGCCCTTCCCCTCCCCCGGTTTAGACTGGTTAGTGCCCTTCCCCTCCCCCGGTTTAGACTGTTTAGTGCCCTTCCCCTCCCCTGGTTTAGACTGGTTAGTGCCCTTCCCCTCCCCTGGTTTAGACTGTTTAGTGCCCTTCCCCTCCCCTGGTTTAGACTGGTTAGTGCCCTTCCCCTCCCCTGGTTTAGACTGGTTAGTGCCCTTCCCCTCCCCTGGTTTAGACTGTTTAGTGCCCTTCCCCTCCCTCGGTTTAGACTGTTTAGTGCCCTTCCCCTCCCCTGGTTTAGACTGGTTAGTGCCCTTCCCCTCCCCTGGTTTAGACTGGTTAGTGCCCTTCCCCTCCCCCGGTTTAGACTGGTTAGTGCCCTTCCCCTCCCCCGGTTTAGACTGTTTAGTGCCCTTCCCCTCCCCCGGTTTAGACTGTTTAGTGCCCTTCCCCTCCCCCGGTTTAGACTGGTTAGTGCCCTTCCCCTCCCCCGGTTTAGACTGTTTAGTGCCCTTCCCCTCCCCTGGTTTAGACTGGTTAGTGCCCTTCCCCTCCCCCGGTTTAGACTGGTTAGTGCCCTTCCCCTCCCCCGGTTTAGACTGGTTAGTGCCCCTCCCCTCCCCCGGTTTAGACTGTTTAGTGCCCTTCCCCTCCCCTGGTTTAGACTGGTTAGTGCCCTTCCCCTCCCCTGGTTTAGACTGGTTAGTGCCCTTCCCCTCCCCTGGTTTAGACTGGTTAGTGCCCTTCCCCTCCCCTGGTTTAGACTGGTTAGTGCCCTTCCCCTCCCCCGGTTTAGACTGGTTAGTGCCCTTCCCCTCCCCCGGTTTAGACTGTTTAGTGCCCTTCCCCTCCCCCCGGTTTAGACTGTTTAGTGCCCTTCCCCTCCCCCCGGTTTAGACTGTTTAGTGCCCTTCCCCTCCCCTGGTTTAGACTGTTTAGTGCCCTTCCCCTCCCCTGGTTTAGACTGTTTAGTGCCCTTCCCCTCCCCTGGTTTAGACTGGTTAGTGCCCTTCCCCTCCCCCGGTTTAGACTGGTTAGTGCCCTTCCCCTCCCCCGGTTTAGACTGGTTAGTGCCCTTCCCCTCCCCCGGTTTAGACTGTTTAGTGCCCTTCCCCTCCCCTGGTTTAGACTGTTTAGTGCCCTTCCCCTCCCCTGGTTTAGACTGGTTAGTGCCCTTCCCCTCCCCTGGTTTAGACTGGTTAGTGCCCTTCCCCTCCCCTGGTTTAGACTGGTTAGTGCCCTTCCCCTCCCCTGGTTTAGACTGTTTAGTGCCCTTCCCCTCCCCTGGTTTAGACTGTTTAGTGCCCTTCCCCTCCCCTGGTTTAGACTGGTTAGTGCCCTTCCCCTCCCCTGGTTTAGACTGGTTAGTGCCCTTCCCCTCCCCCGGTTTAGACTGTTTAGTGCCCTTCCCCTCCCCTGGTTTAGACTGGTTAGTGCCCTTCCCCTCCCCTGGTTTAGACTGTTTAGTGCCCTTCCCCTCCCCTGGTTTAGACTGTTTAGTGCCCTTCCCCTCCCCTGGTTTAGACTGGTTAGTGCCCTTCCCCTCCCCTGGTTTAGACTGGTTAGTGCCCTTCCCCTCCCCTGGTTTAGACTGGTTAGTGCCCTTCCCCTCCCCCGGTTTAGACTGTTTAGTGCCCTTCCCCTCCCCTGGTTTAGACTGGTTAGTGCCCTTCCCCTCCCCTGGTTTAGACTGTTTAGTGCCCTTCCCCTCCCCTGGTTTAGACTGTTTAGTGCCCTTCCCCTCCCCTGGTTTAGACTGGTTAGTGCCCTTCCCCTCCCCTGGTTTAGACTGTTTAGTGCCCTTCCCCTCCCTCGGTTTAGACTGTTTAGTGCCCTTCCCCTCCCCTGGTTTAGACTGGTTAGTGCCCTTCCCCTCCCCTGGTTTAGACTGGTTAGTGCCCTTCCCCTCCCCCGGTTTAGACTGGTTAGTGCCCTTCCCCTCCCCCGGTTTAGACTGTTTAGTGCCCTTCCCCTCCCCCGGTTTAGAATGTTTAGTGCCCTTCCCCTCCCCCGGTTTAGACTGGTTAGTGCCCTTCCCCTCCCCCGGTTTAGACTGGTTAGTGCCCTTCCCCTCCCCCGGTTTAGACTGTTTAGTGCCCTTCCCCTCCCCTGGTTTAGACTGGTTAGTGCCCTTCCCCTCCCCCGGTTTAGACTGGTTAGTGCCCTTCCCCTCCCCCGGTTTAGACTGGTTAGTGCCCTTCCCCTCCCCCGGTTTAGACTGGTTAGTGCCCTTCCCCTCCCCTGGTTTAGACTGGTTAGTGCCCTTCCCCTCCCCCGGTTTAGACTGGTTAGTGCCCTTCCCCTCCCCCGGTTTAGACTGGTTAGTGCCCCTCCCCTCCCCCGGTTTAGACTGGTTAGTGCCCTTCCCCTCCCCCGGTTTAGACTGGTTAGTGCCCTTCCCCTCCCCTGGTTTAGACTGGTTAGTGCCCCTCCCCTCCCCTGGTTTAGACTCTTATAGGTTAAAGGCACCATCATCCAATGCTCAGAATTTAAGAAATGTTATGAAGAAATGTTTTCTCATCTCTAAATGTCAGGAAGCCTGAAAGAACAGGTTCGGGGGGGGGGGGCTTGCCTTGACTGACAGCTCTTTGAAACACTCTTATGGTCGTTGCCAGGTAACAATGTAAACAATGGACTACATGTCATTCCGAGCCTAAATAGTAGGCCTTAACCCATTTTCAGAATGTTCTCACGGTCAACAGCGGCTGATCTGTTGGATATCAGTCAGACAGCAGCAGCATACCACTGTATTTGTTTTGTAACCAACTACACCCCTAGATACACTTCCTCAGCAGAATGAGTAAAGCCTGAAATCCAGCTGTGGCCTTCTCTTTGTCAGGCCTCTCACACTGGGCAGACAGGGGTCCTGGGATGAACAGATCAGGCCTCTCTCACTGGGCAGACAGGGGTCTCACACTGGGCAGACAGGGGTCCTGGGATGAACAGATCAGGCCTCTCACACTGGGCAGACAGGGGTCCTGGGATGAACAGATCAGGCCTCTCTCACTGGGCAGACAGGAGTCCTGGGATGCACAGATCAGGCCTCTCACACTGGGCAGACAGGGGTCCTGGGATGAACAGATCAGGCCTCTCACACTGGGCAGACAGGGGTCCTGGGATGGACAGATCAGGCCTCTCTCACTGGGCAGACAGGGGTCCTGGGATGGACAGATCAGGCCTCTCTCACTGGGCAGACAGGGGTCTCACACTGGGCAGACAGGGGTCCTGGGATGAACAGATCAGGCCTCTCACACTGGGCAGACAGGGGTCCTGGGATGGACAGATCAGGCCTCTCACACTGGGCAGACAGGGGTCCTGGGATGGACAGATCAGGCCTCTCTCACTGGGCAGACAGGGGTCTCACACTGGGCAGACAGGGGTCCTGGGATGAACAGATCAGGCCTCTCACACTGGGCAGACAGGGGTCCTGGGATGAACAGATCAGGCCTCTCACACTGGGCAGACAGGGGTCCTGGGATGAACAGATCAGGCCTCTCTCACTGGGCAGACAGGGGTCCTGGGATGCACAGATCAGGCCTCTCACACTGGGCAGACAGGGGTCCTGGGATGAACAGATCAGGCCTCTCACACTGGGCAGACAGGGGTCCTGGGATGGACAGATCAGGCCTCTCACACTGGGCAGACAGGGGTCCTGGGATGCACAGATCAGGCCTCTCTCACTGGGCAGACAGGGGTCCTGGGATGCACAGCTTTCCCACATACGGTGCAGGATCAAGGGTGACCTCATTGAAGAGGAGATCCAGGAGCCAGTCTACGAAGCCTGTAATGTGTTTGAAAAGGGAAATGTTTGGCTAGTGAATTTACTGCCCATTTATCTACTGTTCTGAAGTCATGACGGTATCCAGTTGTTTATGTAAGGATCTACAACTTCTACAATGTGTTTTCTGGTATTTGTTTATGTAAGGATCTACAACTTCTACAATGTGTTTTCTGGTATCTTTGAAGTACTCCATTTGAAATATGCTATATTTGGTTGTGCGCTTTTTGTGAAAACGTTCAATGTTTGTTGGAATTATTCTGTGCTTGAAATGCTCAATTGATTTGAAATGAACAACTATGACTTATGACTACACAGCATATCCCCCCTTCTTGGGTCTGTCTTCACAGCATTCACAGCTTGGTAACAGTCTCAACACAGTGTTGTTTCCAGCATGCTGGTCTAACAGTCACAACACAGTGTTGTTTCTAGCATGCTGGTCTAACAGTCTCAACACAGTGTTGTTTCCAGCATGCTGGTCTAACAGTCTCAACACAGTGTTGTTTCCAGCATGCTGGTCTAACAGTCACAACACAGTGTTGTTTCCAGCGTGCTGGTCTAACAGTCTCAACACAGTGTTGTTTCCAGCATGCTGGTCTAACAGTCTCAACACAGTGTTGTTTCCAGCATGCTAACAGTCACAACACAGTGTTGTTTCTAGCATGCTGGTCTAACAGTCTCAACACAGTGTTGTTTCCAGCATGCTGGTCTAACAGTCTCAACACAGTGTTGTTTCCAGCATGCTGGTCTAACAGTCACAACACAGTGTTGTTTCCAGCATGCTGGTCTAACAGTCACAACACAGTGTTGTTTCCAGCATGCTGGTCTAACAGTCTCAACACAGTGTTGTTTCCAGCATGCTGGTCTAACAGTCTCAACACAGTGTTGTTTCCAGCATGCTGGTCTAACAGTCACAACACAGTGTTGTTTCCAGCATGCTGGTCTAACAGTCTCAACACAGTGTTGTTTCCAGCGTGCTGGTCTAACAGTCTCAACACAGTGTTGTTTCTAGCATGCTGGTCTAACAGTCTCAACACAGTGTTGTTTCCAGCATGCTGGTCTAACAGTCACAACACAGTGTTGTTTCTAGCATGCTGGTCTAACAGTCTCAACACAGTGTTGTTTCCAGCGTGCTGGTCTAACAGTCTCAACACAGTGTTGTTTCTAGCATGCTGGTCTAACAGTCACAACACAGTGTTGTTTCCAGCATGCTGGTCTAACAGTCTCAACACAGTGTTGTTTCCAGCATGCTGGTCTAACAGTCTCAACACAGTGTTGTTTCCAGCGTGCTGGTCTAACAGTCTCAACACAGTGTTGTTTCCAGCATGCTGGTCTAACAGTCTCAACACAGTGTTGTTTCCAGCATGCTAACAGTCTCAACACAGTGTTGTTTCCAGCGTGCTGGTCTAACAGTCTCAACACAGTGTTGTTTCCAGCGTGCTGGTCTAACAGTCTCAACACAGTGTTGTTTCCAGCATGCTGGTCTAACAGTCACAACACAGTGTTGTTTCCAGCATGCTGGTCTAACAGTCTCAACACAGTGTTGTTTCCAGCGTGCTGGTCTAACAGTCTCAACACAGTGTTGTTTCTAGCATGCTGGTCTAACAGTCTCAACACAGTGTTGTTTCTAGCATGCTGGTCTAACAGTCTCAACACAGTGTTGTTTCCAGCATGCTGGTCTAACAGTCACAACACAGTGTTGTTTCCAGCGTGCTGGTCTAACAGTCTCAACACAGTGTTGTTTCCAGCATGCTGGTCTAACAGTCTCAACACAGTGTTGTTTCTAGCATGCTGGTCTAACAGTCACAACACAGTGTTGTTTCCAGCATGCTGGTCTAACAGTCTCAACACAGTGTTGTTTCCAGCGTGCTGGTCTAACAGTCTCAACACAGTGTTGTTTCTAGCATGCTGGTCTAACAGTCTCAACACAGTGTTGTTTCTAGCATGCTGGTCTAACAGTCTCAACACAGTGTTGTTTCCAGCATGCTGGTCTAACAGTCTCAACACAGTGTTGTTTCCAGCGTGCTGGTCTAACAGTCTCAACACAGTGTTGTTTCTAGCATGCTGGTCTAACAGTCTCAACACAGTGTTGTTTCCAGCATGCTGGTCTAACAGTCTCAACACAGTGTTGTTTCCAGCATGCTAACAGTCTCAACACAGTGTTGTTTCCAGCATGCTGGTCTAACAGTCTCAGCACAGTGTTGTTTCAGCGTGCTAACAGTCTCAACACAGTGTTGTTTCCAGCATGCTAACAGTCTCAACACAGTGTTGTTTCCAGCATGCTGGTCTACCAGTCTCAACACAGTGTTGTTTCAGCGTGCTAACAGTCTCAACACAGTGTTGTTTCCAGCATGCTAACAGTCTCAACACAGTGTTGTTTCCAGCATGCTGGTCTAACAGTCTCAACACAGTGTTGTTTCCAGCATGCTAACAGTCTCAACACAGTGTTGTTTCCAGCGTGCTGGTCTAACAGTCTCAACACAGTGTTGTTTCCAGCATGCTGGTCTAACAGTCTCAACACAGTGTTGTTTCCAGCATGCTGGTCTAACAGTCTCAACACAGTGTTGTTTCCAGCATGCTGGTCTAACAGTCTCAACACAGTGTTGTTTCCAGCATGCTAACAGTCTCAACACAGTGTTGTTTCCAGCATGCTGGTCTAACAGTCTCAACACAGTGTTGTTTCCAGCATGCTGGTCTAACAGTCACAACACAGTGTTGTTTCCAGCATGCTGGTCTAACAGTCTCAACACAGTGTTGTTTCCAGCGTGCTGGTCTAACAGTCTCAACACAGTGTTGTTTCCAGCGTGCTGGTCTAACAGTCTCAACACAGTGTTGTTTCCAGCGTGCTGGTCTAACAGTCTCAACACAGTGTTGTTTCCAGCGTGCTGGTCTAACAGTCTCAACACAGTGTTGTTTCCAGCGTGCTGGTCTAACAGTCTCAACACAGTGTTGTTTCCAGCATGCTGGTCTAACAGTCTCAACACAGTGTTGTTTCCAGCATGCTAACAGTCACAACACAGTGTTGTTTCCAGCATGCTAACAGTCACAACACAGTGTTGTTTCCAGCATGCTAACAGTCTCAACACAGTGTTGTTTCCAGCATGCTAACAGTCACAACACAGTGTTGTTTCCAGCATGCTAACAGTCACAACACAGTGTTGTTTCCAGCATGCTAACAGTCACAACACAGTGTTGTTTCCAGCATGCTGGTCTAACAGTCTCAACACAGTGTTGTTTCTAGCATGCTAACAGTCTCAACACAGTGTTGTTTCCAGCGTGCTAACAGTCACAACACAGTGTTGTTTCCAGCATGCTGGTCTAACAGTCTCAACACAGTGTTGTTTCCAGCATGCTAACAGTCTCAACACAGTGTTGTTTCCAGCATGCTAACAGTCTCAACACAGTGTTGTTTCCAGCATGCTAACAGTCACAACACAGTGTTGTTTCCAGCATGCTAACAGTCTCAACACAGTGTTGTTTCCAGCATGCTAACAGTCTCAACACAGTGTTGTTTCCAGCATGCTAACAGTCTCAACACAGTGTTGTTTCCAGCATGCTAACAGTCACAACACAGTGTTGTTTCCAGCATGCTGGTCTAAGTCTCATCCAATCTGAGGAAAACTATGATTTTCGCTGTTCAGGACGATCTCTGGTCAGATCGTCTGTTATTTTGGTAGTTGAGTCCATTAGTATTTGGGCTAAGCTTTAGAAGCTATTTTCCTGTTGCTCTAACAATTGCTTGTAGACATATTTTTGTTGATTTAAAAGTTCACACACCTATTGTCACACTGTACTCTCCATTACTCCAACCCTCTTTAGCTTCGTCAGCGTGACTGATGGTAGCAACATAGGCTAACGCTGGTACTCCACGCAATTCCAGCCAACACAGCTCACAGGACCGACGCAAACAGCAACAAACAGCAGGGTTTTAAACAGCCATAAGCCCGGGACTGTCCGCGGTCCAAGCCACAAGGGCTAACCGTGTCGCGGGCTGTGTTCAAATTGTCAAGGAAACCTGGCTAGCCTAATAGCTAGCAGCTAAGCTAGCCGTCTCTTCAGACTTCAGGGTTGGGCAGTATCCCGGCAACCAGTGGCAGGTCTAAAGAGACGTTATGAAATGAAGAAAATGTGTTTCAGAAGAACAGAATACGAGTTGGTTTACTGTATGTTATCTGGCTATGATATAGACTGTAGACTTGTTCATTTATCAGACTAGATACTGTATGTTATCTGGCTATGATATAGACTGTAGGCATGTTCATTTAGCAGACTAGATACTGTATGTTATCTGGCTATGATATAGACTGTAGGCTTGTTCATTTATCAGACTAGATACTGTATGTTATCTGGCTATGATATAGACTGTAGGCATGTTCATTTAGCAGACTAGATACTGTATGTTATCTGGCTATGATATAGACTGTAGGCATGTTCATTTAGCAGACTAGATACTGTATGTTATCTGGCTATGATATAGACTGTAGGCATGTTCATTTAGCAGACTAGATACTGTATGTTATCTGGCTATGATATAGACTGTAGGCATGTTCATTTAGCAGACTAGATACTGTATGTTATCTGGCTATGATATAGACTGTAGGCTTGTTCATTTATCAGACTAGATACTGTATGTTATCTGGCTATGATATAGACTGTAGGCATGTTCATTTAGCAGACTAGATACTGTATGTTATCTGGCTATGATATAGACTGTAGGCATGTTCATTTAGCAGACTAGATACTGTATGTTATCTGGCTATGATATAGACTGTAGGCTTGTTCATTTATCAGACTAGATACTGTATGTTATCTGGCTATGATATAGACTGTAGGCATGTTCATTTAGCAGACTAGATACTGTATGTTATCTGGCTATGATATAGACTGTAGGCATGTTCATTTATCAGACTAGATACTGTATGTTATCTGGCTATGATATAGACTGTAGGCATGTTCATTTATCAGACTAGATACTGTATGTTATCTGGCTATGATATAGACTGTAGGCATGTTCATTTAGCAGACTAGATACTGCATGTTATCTGGCTATGATATAGACTGTAGGCATGTTCATTTATCAGACTAGATACTGTATGTTATCTGGCTATGATATAGACTGTAGGCATGTTCATTTATCAGACTAGATACTGTATGTTATCTGGCTATGATATAGACTGTAGGCATGTTCATTTATCAGACTAGATACTGTATGTTATCTGGCTATGATATAGACTGTAGGCATGTTCATTTAGCAGACTAGATACTGCATGTTATCTGGCTATGATATAGACTGTAGGCATGTTCATTTATCAGACTAGATACTGTATGTTATCTGGCTATGATATAGACTGTAGGCATGTTCATTTATCAGACTAGATACTGTATGTTATCTGGCTATGATATAGACTGTAGGCATGTTCATTTATCAGACTAGATACTGTATGTTATCTGGCTATGATATAGACTGTAGGCATGTTCATTTAGCAGACAAGATACGCTCATAAGTCCCATGTCAATATTTTAAATTATATGATTTCATAGTAAGAAGAATATCATTGAATTTAGCTGAATCAAATATAAAGCATATGTTTCCCATTCCGGAGCGAGTGTGCACAGGAAGTGGCTGTGTTGAGCGTAATAGTGATCATTTGAAACAGGTCCCACACACTAGATTTAGAGTTATTTGTCAACTTTAGTTGTGAATGATAGAAACTGTAGAATGTTCTAGATATCGGAACATATAAGGGGCTGTATGATGTGACTATCGCTATGCTTGTGCTCTGCTGCTCGTCTCAGGCTGTTCTCTCATCAAGTGATCATATTTTCAACCATCAGACTATTCTAAATTGAATCTAGTCTTTACTAATATGCAAAATATATATATATATATTTAGAATGGCTCATTGTCAGGAACAGTGGAAGGGGGAAAAATAAATCTGTATGGACTCGAATAGCCAATAGAAGCCGAGCACTTTCCCTGCCGGTGTCACAGCCGCTGAAAGAAGTGGACCAAGGTGCAGCGTGGTCAGCGTACATTTTCTCTTTTTATTTAAAATGTCGCCAACAAAACAACAAACGAAAGAAAGAAAGAAAGAAAGAAAGAAACAACCGTGAAGCTTACAGGGCTATAGTGCCACTAACAAAGTCAACTACCCACACTGAAAGGAGGGAAAAATGGCTACCTAAATATAATTCCCAATCAGAGACTACGATAGACAGCTGTCCCTGATTGAAAACCATACCCGGGCCAAAACATAGAAATACAGAAACATAGAAAACAAAACATAGAATGCCCACCCCAAATCACACCCTGACCAAACCAAATAGAGACATAAAAAGGCTCTCTAAGGTCAGGGAGTGACAATGACATAGTGCACACAAATCAGATGACATAGTGCACACAAATCAAATGGCATAGTGCACACAAATCAAATGACATAGTGCACACAAATCAAATGACATAGTGCACACAAATCAGATGACATAGTGCACACAAATCAAATGACATAGTGCACACAAATCAAATGACATAGTGCACACAAATCAGATGACATAGTGCACACAAATCAGATGACATATTGCACACAATATAATAAAAAGTCTCTCTAAAGTCAGGGCGTGACAGCCAGTCTGTTTTTCAACGATGTTGCTAGGCTACTTGGGTTTTATAATAACTGAGCTGTGCTTAATATGAGCAGCTGAGAAATACATATATTAAAACACTTATTTCACTCCAGCATCAACCACTGTTTGAGGAGCAAACTCTCTCTGCCCTGACAGGTGATATTCCGCCCTCAAACTCTCTCTGCCCTGACAGGTGTTATTCCGCCCTCAAACTCTCTCTGCCCTGACAGATGTTATTCCGCCCTCAAACTCTCTCTGCCCTGACAGGTGTTATTCCGCCCTCAAACTCTCTCTGCCCTGACAGATGTTATTCCGCCCTCAAACTCTCGCTGCCCTGACAGGTGATATTCCGCCCTCAATCTCTCTCTGCCCTGACAGGTGTTATTCCGCTCTCAAACTCTCTCTGCCCTGACAGGTGTTATTCCGCTCTCAAACTCTCTCTGCCCTGACAGGTGTTATTCCGCTCTCAAACTCTCTCTGCCCTGACAGGTGTTATTCCGCTCTCAAACTCTCTCTGCCCTGACAGGTGTTATTCCGCCCTCAAACTCTCGCTGCCCTGACAGGTGATATTCCGCCCTCAATCTCTCTCTGCCCTGACAGGTGTTATTCCGCTCTCAAACTCTCTCTGCCCTGACAGGTGTTATTCCGCCCTCAATCTCTCTCTGCCCTGACAGGTGTTATTCCGCCCTCAAACTCTCTCTGCCCTGACAGGTGTTATTCCGCCCTTATACTCTGTATAACGTGGGCTCTCCAACCCTGTTCCTGCTGCTATCCAGCGCTTCATTTGGGAAACCAAGTGAAGAAATCTGTTCGAGGTATTGCAACGAAACATATTTCACTAAACTGTTTTACAGCCCTTCAGTGCGCTGGATAAAGGAGATGGAAACACATGGTGCTGAGATATTCTGTATAGCTGAAAGTTAATGTGTCACATAATTATTATGAAAATATATATTTTTAAATCCCTAATACTAGGCTTTTCAAAAAAAATCTAACACAAATTCACAATAATTGTAAGCCGGCCCTGCACAATCAACGAACCAACCAACAGCATCGCCCAGGTCTATACCTTGTCTCTACGTTCTACACCAGACTCATGGACAGACATTTTAATGCGTAACATAAGGTTACCAGTCCATCCACTATGCATAGTCATACCATCCACTCTCAAAGGCCATTGCTCAAATTAGTGTAGGCTAGACCAATTATGTACCAAAGACATCTTCAATTAGTTTCGTTTTATGTTTTTCTACCATGCGTAATATGCAGTAGGCTATGTACTGTATCGTTATGTATTGCTATGTACTGTATTGCTATGTACTGTATTGCTATGTATTGTACTGTTATGTACTGTATTGTTATGTATTGCTATGTACTGTATTGTTATGTATTGTACTGTTATGTACTGTATTGTTATGTACTGTATTGTTATGTATTGCTATGTACTGTATTGTTATGTACTGTATTGTTATGTATTGTACTGTTATGTACTGTATTGTTATGTATTGTTATGTACTGTATTGTTATGTACTGTATTGTTATGTATTGCTATGTACTGTATTGTTATTTATTGCTATGTACTGTATTGTTATGTATTGCTATGTACTGTATTGTTATGTACTGTATTGTTATGTACTGTATTGTTATGTTCTGTATTGCTATGTACTGTATTGCTATGTATAAGCTATAATATTTGTATGAGAGTTTTGAATGAATCATCACCTTAAAAAACACTGTTTTGTTGTGTTAGGCTTTAAAACAACATCCACAATGACCATGTTTTACTCTCAGTTTCAACCTGCTTTTGAACTTTTAAAAGCATGATACTTTTGTCACGCCCTGATCTGTTTCACCTGTCGTTGTGCTCGTCTCCACCCCATCCAGGTATTTATCCCTGTGTCTTCTGTCTCACTGTGCCAGTTCGTATCATTTGCCAAGTCAACCAGCGTTTATCTCCTAGCTCCTATTTTCCCAGTCTCTGTTTTTCCTCCTGGTTTTGACCCTTGCCTGTCTTGACCCCGAACTCGCCAGCCTGACCATTCTTCCTGCCCTGACCTCGATTCTACCTAACGGACAATAGAGCCCTGAGTACCAGGCCATTAGGACCTGACGGAGGGACAATAGAGCCCTGAGTACCAGGCCATTAGGACCTGATGGAGGGACAATAGAGCCCTGAGTACCAGGTCATTAGGACCTGATGGAGGGACAATAGAGCCCTGAGTACCAGGCCATTAGGACCTGATGGAGGGACAATAGAGCCCTGAGTACCAGGTCATTAGCACCTGATGGAGGGACAATAGAGTCCTGAGTACCAGGCCATTAGCACCTGATGGAGGGACAATAGAGCCCTGAGTACCAGGCCATTAGGACCTGATGAAGGGACAATAGAGCCCTGAGTACCAGGCCATTAGGACCTGATTGTCATTAGCAAACTGGGTACTACCAAAGCATGTCCAGATTGCATAAAAGGAGATTACGGTCAAATTGAATTGTACTGTGGTCGTTACTCATGACCGCAGGTGTTGCAGTAATATTATCACCGCCACAGCCTTAGTGGAGTGCAATTAAGATAACGTCGTCTGTGGATCAGTCGGGGCGGCATGCAAATTGGAGTGGGTCTATGGTGTCTGGGATGATGGTGTTGAATGTGTGCCCATGATCAGCCGTCCAATGCACTTCGTGATTACAGATAGGAGTGCTACAGGGAGGTACTCCTTGTGTCAGGATACCTTAGTTTTTGGCAACAGGAATGATGGTGGTCAGTTTCAAACGCAGAGATTACAGACTGTGACAGGGAGAGGTTGAAGATGTTCACCTGCCAGTTGGTCTGCACGTGCCCTCGGGACACGCCCAGGAATACAGTCTGGCCCTGCGGTCTTACAAATGTTGACCCGTTTAAAAACCAGCCTCGAAGAGCGAGAGATCACCCTGTCCTCTAGATTAGCAGAGACCCTCATGCAGGACTCTGTGTTGTTTTTGTCATAAAAGGCATTAAGTTCATCTGGTGTAAAGGGATCGTTGTGCAGATCACCATAATGTACAGTATGCAGCCTCCGCCATTTGCGTCGAGCGTCGGAGGTGGTATAATAGCAATCCTCCCTGTTCCGATATTGTCCTTTTGCCTGTTTCAGGGCTCTGCGGAGGTCGTAGCTGGACTTCTTGCACTTGTCTGTGTCCTCAGCAATAGCCTCGGAGTTGGCTACGATAGCCTCGGAGTTGGCTACGATAGCCTCGGAGTTGGCTACGATAGCCTCGGAGTTGGCTACGATAGCCTCGGAGTTGGCTACGATAGCCCTGAGCGCTACTAGTCCTGTCCTTTAGTTTAGCTCCAACCTCGGTGTTAATCCAAGGCTTTTGATTGGGGAAGCAGTGAACCTTCACCGTAGGGACTAGGTCTGCGACGCATTTCCTGATGGAGTCGCTGGCAGAGGAGGTTAGCTCGTCAATGCTATCGAGTCCCATAACAAACTCCAGTGAACGCTGGCGAAGCAGTCCTGAAGC
Source organism: Salvelinus alpinus (assembly GCF_045679555.1). Classification (NCBI taxonomy): domain Eukaryota; kingdom Metazoa; phylum Chordata; class Actinopteri; order Salmoniformes; family Salmonidae; genus Salvelinus; species Salvelinus alpinus. Next base: position 46,286,093 of record NC_092113.1, on the reverse strand, counting down.
GTAGCCTCTGATTCGGTAGATCATTTTTCTACGGAGCGCATCGCGGGTACTTCCTGTTTGAGCTTTTGTTTGGAAACAGGAAGCAAGAGTATAAAGTCATGATCTGATTTGGCAGAGGGGTAACGAGGGATGGCCTTGTATGCTTGCTTCTGGGTTGAGTAACAGTGGTCTAGGACTTTATTGCCCCATAGTGGCGAAATGGTTTGCTAAACTGTAGCGAGATCCTCCTCTCTCCTCTCTCCCTGTATTTATCCTCTCTCCCTGTATTTACCCTCTCTCCTCTCTCCCTGTATTTATCCTCTCTCCTCTCTCCCTGCATTTACCCTCTCTCTTCTCTCCCTGTATTTATCCTCTCTCCTCTCTCCCTGTGTTAATCCTCTCTCCTCTCTCCCTGTGTTAATCCTCTCTCCTCTCTCCCTGTGTTAATCCTCTCTCCTCTCTCCCTGTGTTAATCCTCTCCCCCTGTATTTATCCTCTCTCCTCTCTACCTGTGTTTATACTCTCTCCCTGTGTTTATCCTCTCTCCCACCCCTATGACCACTCCACCACTGTGAAAACACAATGGTTTTAACCCATGGCCCTCTGACTGATCACATCCAGGTGGTCCCCATCATTAGGACCTGTGGCTGGAGGGATTTCTGTGTGTGTGTGTGTTCGTGTGTGTTGCCTGCCTGTGTGTGTGTTACGTTGATGACTCACAGAGGCCTCCTTCCCACACATTCTCTCTCAGGCAGGTCCAGATGTGTGTGTTGGAGTGAAAGGGGCCCCAGAGTCAAGTACTCACAGGTGTCCACATCTATTTGAACGTGTTTATATCACCGACACACACACACACACACACACACACACACACACACACACACACACACACACACACACACACACACACACACACACACACACACACACACACACACACACACACACACACACACACACACACACACACTTTGGCACCGTAAAACCAAGATGGCGTTGCATCGTATGGTTCCCGCCTTGTGAGCTTCACTTTTTGTTTTTGGCACAGAATGTATACGCTATTATTTCTATTATGATCGACAAGATCTTTCGAACATCAGATGTGTTCCTCCGGCCCGACCTTCGACCTTCCCAAGAGGAAACGCTGATGAAAAAGAGGCCGGAGGCGTCCTCGTGAAGGCAAAGTGAGAACCACTTCCCTTCCAGTCTCTTGATAATAAGACGAATGACCTCTGATCGCAGATTTGCTGTCAACGGGAATCTCGTAACTGAAATATTCCGTAGTTTTTCTGAAACATGGCTATCGGGGTCTTTTCATTAACAACAGATGGTGACTCCAGCGTAGTGGAAGTCCTATTGTTGACCCGTGTTGGAATACCTGATGGTCAAACCCGTCCACCGCTCGAGGGAGTTGTCATCTGTTATCGTAACTGTTGTATATATTCCACCTCAGGACAACAACAAGCTGTCACTCAACGAACTGTACGAAGTTATAAACAAGCAAGAAACCATGTACCCGGAGGCTGCTTTACTTGTTCCCGGTGATTTTTATTCTGCCTCACTAAGACACGTGATGCCCAACTTCTATCAAACACGTCTCATTCGCCACTAGGGGGCGACACATTCCCAGACCACTGTTAATCAACCCACAAGCAAGGACACAAAGCCCTCCCTCGTCCCCCCTTTGGCAAATCAGATCATAACTCTATTCCACCGGTGGAATCCATTTACACAGGCTCCAAATGCTTGAGGCAGGGGATACAGTCCGAATTACAAACGAAGACCCAGCCTAGCCCAACAATGCCTCTCTACCAGATGAACTCAATGCATTCTATGCACGCTTTGGTAAAAACAAAACTGAGCCATTCACTGGGACTGAACTCCTCCCTCTGCTACTGGATCCTGGACTTCCAGACGGGCCCCAGGTGGTAAGCCCCCAGGTGGTGAGGGTAGGCAACATCACCTCCGCCACGCTGACCCTCAACACGGGAGCCCCACAGGGGTGTGTGCTTAGCTCCCTCCTGTACTCACCGCTTACCCACGACTCTGTGGCCACGCCCAACTCCATCATCAAGTTTAATGACGAAATTACAGTGTTAGGCCTGATCACGATGAGACAGCCTACACGGAGTAGGTCAGAGACCTGGCAGTCTGGTGCCAGGACAAGAACCTCTCCCTCAACCTCAGCAAGACCAAGGAACTGATCATGGACTACAGGAAACATGGGACCCCCATCCACACCAGCGGGGCAGCAGGGGAGAGGGTCAAGAGCTTCAAGTTCCTCGATGTCCACATCACTAAGGACTTAACACGTTCATCTCACACCAGAACAGTCATGAAGAAGGCAATGTCACTACTCTCTTAACCTGTTATGGTTGAAGGGGCAGTATTGAGTAACCTGGAAAGAGGTGCCCATTTCAAACGGCCTCGTACTCAATTCTTGCTCGTACAATATGCATATTATTATTACTATTGGATAGAAAAAACTCTCTAGTTTCTAAAACCGTTTGAATTATTTCTCTAAGTGAAACAGAACTCTTTCTGCAGCCCATTTCCTATCCGGAAGTGAGATTTCCAAAAGCGAGGTCTTTGTTCAAGAGCTTGTCTATAAAAGGGCATGTCACTTGGGACTATAGAAACACGTCATACACCTTCCCCTGGGTGTCAAGCGGAAGTGAGAGCAGAAATGAGTTGATTATCTTGTTCTGAGATTGAATACATCCTCTTGGAATGAGAGGTCCGCCATTATTATTTTTTTCGAAGGCGCGAAGTTGGACCTGGAATCGCCTTCTGGAAAACCGTCGTTATGGGTGAATATGATCTCCGGCTTAGATTTTATTTGATACATGTCACAATATCATCCTAAAGTATGTTTTTTCAATATAGTTTTATTATATTATTGAAATTTATTCGGGACTTTAGGCGTGATGCGTTGTATGAATTTGTTCAAGAAGGAGAGGTTAGCGCCGCATGGCCAGTGTGCTTGCTAATTCAAGAGGGAAAGAGTTCGTTCTGGATCCAAATAAAGACGGTTCTGGACAAAGGACCCCATGTACAACATTCTGATGGAAGATCAACAAAGGTAGGACCCAATTTGGGATGCTATTTCATATATCTGTCGAACTGTGCTATCGCTACCGATTACTTGGAATCAATGCTGTTGTGTGTTAGCTATTGCAGTAAGCTAATATAACGCTATATTGTGTTTTCGCTGTAAAACACTTAAAAAATCGGAAATATTGGCTGTATTCACAAGATCTTTGTCTTTCATTTGCTATACACCATATATTTTTCTGAAATGTTTTATGATGAGTAATTAGGTAGTTGACGTTGGTGTCTGTATTTACTCTGGCTACTCCCGTGCTATTTCTGACTGTAGCTATGATGGTAGCAGTAATGTAAAACTGATTTATAGCTCAAATATGCAAATTTTTCGAACAAAACATAGATTTACTGTGTAACATGTTATAGGACTGTCATCTGAGGAAGTTGTTTCTAGGTTTGTTTGGTTGGATCTTGGTTAGTTATGTTGGCTTTGTGCATGCTACCTGTGCTGTGAAAAATGTCTGGCCTCTTTTGTATTTGGTTGTGAACTAACATAAATATACGTGGTGTTTTCGCTGTAAAACATTTTAAAAATCGGACATGTTGGCTGGATTCACAAGATGTTTATCTTTCAAATGCTGTATTGGACTTGTTAATGTGTGAAAGTTAAATATAAAAAAAAAATAGATTTTGAATTTCGCGCCCTGCACTTGAGCTGGATGTTGTCATAAGTGTACCGACCTCGGGCTTGCAGCCATAACAGGTTTTAAGAGGCTGAAATGATTTGGCCTCAGATCCTCAGGAACTTTTACAGCTGCACCATCGAGAGCATCCTCACTGGTGGTATGGCAACCGCACCGCCCTCGCCTGGAAGACCCCAACAGAGGATGGCGCAGACGGCCCAGCGCATCACTGGGGTTGAGCTCCTAGCCATCCAGGACGTAGCTGCCAGGTGGTGTCTGAGACTTGGACTGTTCTCCAAGCTTCCGTCCGGCAGGTCCCTCAACGCTCAGACCAACAGACTCCTAAACAGCTTCTATCCCCCAGGCCATTAGACTAAATAACTAACAACTACTACTACTCTCCCTGTCCCACAGACTATCCACACTGACTCTATACCCATCCACAGTTCTCTACCCACTCAGACACACCTTCACTGTCACGGTTAGTCACACTCATATACACCACCCAGACACAAACACCTTCACTGTCACTGTTAGTCACACTCATATACACCACCCAGACACACACACACCTTCACTGTCACTGTTAGTCACACTCATATACACCACCCAGACACACACACACCTTCACTGTCACTGTTAGTCACACTCATATACACCACCCAGACACACACACACCTTCACTGTCACTGTTAGTCACACTCATATACACCACCCAGACACGCTGCTGCTGCTGATGTCATATACACCAATATTCACACACTCATTACTAACGCCACACATTTACATCCACACACACCTACTCTGAATGATTATTGATTATTGATTAGATGTATTACTCCATAATGCTGCTGTTGATTGATTAGCTTTACCATTAGTATGTATCTATTGATCCTGCTACTGGTCACTATTACTGCTGTTGATTGATTATTGATTAGCTTTACCATGAGTATGTATTTATTTATCGTGCTACTGGTCACTATTACTGCTGTTCATTGATTATTGATTAGCTTTACCATGAGTATGTATTTATTTATCGTGCTACTGGTCACTATTACTGCTGTTGATTGATTATTGATTAGCTTTACCATGAGTATGTATTTATTTATCGTGCTACTGGTCACTATTACTGCTGTTGATTGATTATTGATTAGCTTTACCATGAGTATGTATTTATTTATTGTGCTACTGGTCACTGTTACTGCTGTTCATTGATTATTGATTAGCTTTACCATTAGTATGTATCTATTGATCCTGCTACTGGTCACTGTTACTGCTGTTTCCATGTATATATTACCATTAGTTAATTGCCATAAGTAGTTATATATTCCTGCTACAAGTCACTTTTCAGCCCTGTTTACACTGCTGTTCTGGACGACTGTGTGATCACGCTCTCCGTAGCCGATATGAGTAAGACCTTTAAACAGGTCAACATTCACAAGGTCGCAGGGCCAGATGGATTACCAAGACGTGTACTCCGAGCATGCGCTGACCAACTGGCAGGTGTCTTCACTGACATTTTCAACCTCTGCCTGTCTGAGTCTGTAATACCTACATGTTTTAAACAGACCACCATAGTCCCTGTGCCCAAGAACACTAAGGTAACCTGCCTAAATGACGACCGACCCGTAGCACTCACGTCTGTAGCCTTGAAATGCTTTGAAAGGCTGGTCATGGCTCACATAAAAACCATTATCCCAGAAACCCGAGACCCACTCCTATTTGCATACCACCCCAACAGATCCACAGATGATACAATCTCTATTGCACTCCACACTGCCCTTTCCCACCTGGACAAAAGGAACACCTACGTGAGAATGCTGTTGACTACATTGACTACAGCTCAGCGTTCAACACCATAGTGCCCTCAAAGCTCATCACTAAGCATAGATTTGGCATGGGTCCTCAGATCCTCAAAAGGATCTACAGCTGCACCATTGAGAGGATCCTGACTGGTTGCATCATAGCTACTGACCCTGTATATAGCTACTGACCCTGTATATAACTACTGACCCTGTATATAGCTACTGACCCTGTATATAGCTACTGACCCGGTATATAGCTACTGTCCCTGTATATAGATACTGACCCTGGATATAGATACTGATCCTGTATATAGCTACTGACCCTGTATATAGCTACTGACCCAGTATATAGCTACTGACCCTGTATATAGCTACTGACCCTGTATATAGCTACTGACCCTGTATATAGCTACTAACCCTGTATATAGCTACTGACCCTGTATATAGCTACTGAACCTCTATATAGCTACTGACCCTGTATATAGCTACTGACCCTGTATATAGCTACTGACCCTGTATATAGCTACTAACCCTGTATATAGCTACTGACCCTGTATATAGCTACTGACCCTCTATATAGCTACTGACCCTGTATATAGCTACTGACCCTGTATATAGCTACTGACCCTGTATATAGCTACTGACCCTGTATAAAGATACTGACCCTGTATATAGCTACTGACCCTGTATATAGCTACTGACCCTGTATATAGCTACTGACCCTGTATATAGCTACTGACCCTGTATATAGCTACTGACCCTGTATAAAGATACTGACCCTGTATATAGCTACTGACCCTGTATATAGCTACTGACCCTGTATATAGCTACTGACCCTGGATATAGATACTGATCCTGTATATAGCTACTGACCCTGTATAAAGATACTGACCCTGTATATAGCTACTGACCCTGTATATAGCTACTGACCCTGGATATAGATACTGATCCTGTATATAGCTACTGACCCTGTATAAAGATACTGACCCTGTATATAGCTACTGACCCTGTATATAGCTACTGACCCTGTATATAGCTACTGACCCTGTATATAGCTACTGACCCTGTATAAAGATACTGACCCTGTATATAACTACTGACCCTGTATATAGCTACTGACCCTGTATATAGCTACTGACCCTGGAACTGTCCCTGTATATAGCTACTGACCCTGTATATAGCTACTGACCCTCTATATAGCTACTGACACTGTATATAGCTACTGACCCTGTATATAGCTACTGACCCTGTATAAAGATACTGACCCTGTATATAGCTACTGTCCCTGTATAAAGATACTGACCCTGTATATAGCTACTGACCCTGTATATAGCTACTGACCCTGTATAAAGATACTGACCCTGTATATAGCTACTGACCCTGTATAAAGATACTGACCCTGTATATAGCTACTGACCCTGTATAAAGATACTGACCCTGTATATAGCTACTGACCCTGTATATAGCTACTGACCCTGTATATAGCTACTGACCCTGGAACTGACCCTGTATATAGTTACTGACCCTGTATATAGCTACTGACCCTGTAACTGACCCTGTATATAGCTACTGACCCTGTAACTGACCCTGTATATAGTTACTGACCCTGTAACTGACCCTGTATATAGCTACTGACCCTGTATATAGCTACTGACCCTGTAACTGACCCTGTATATAGCTACTGACCCTGTATATAGCTACTGACCCTGTAACTGACCCTGTATATAGCTACTGACCCTGTAACTGACCCTGTATATAGATACTGACCCTGGAACTGACCCTGTATATAGTTACTGACCCTGTAACTGACCCTGTATATAGCTACTGACCCTGTAACTGACCCTGTATATAGTTACTGACCCTGTAACTGACCCTGTATATAGCTACTGACCCTGTATATAGCTACTGACCCTGTAACTGACCCTGTATATAGCTACTGACCCTGTAACTGACCCTGTATATAGATACTGACCCTGTAACTGACCCTGTATATAGCTACTGACCCTGTAACTGACCCTGTATATAGCTACTGACCCTGTATATAGCTACTGACCCTGTAACTGACCCTGTATATAGCTACTGACCCTGTAACTGACCCTGTATATAGCTACTGACCCTGTAACTGACCCTGTATATAGTTACTGACCCTGTAACTGACCCTGTATATAGCTACTGACCCTGTAACTGACCCTGTATATAGCTACTGACCCTGTATATAGCTACTGACCCTGTAACTGACCCTGTATATAGCTACTGACCCTGTAACTGACCCTGTATATAGTTACTGACCCTGTAACTGACCCTGTATATAGCTACTGACCCTGTAACTGACCCTGTATATAGCTACTGACCCTGTATATAGCTACTGACCCTGGAACTGACCCTGTATATAGCTACTGACCCTGTAACTGACCCTGTATATAGATACTGACCCTGTAACTGACCCTGTATATAGCTACTGACCCTGGATATAGATACTGACCTGGATATAGACGCTGACCCTGTATATAGCTACTGACCCTGTATATAGATACTGGCCCTGGATATAGATACTGACCCTGGATATAGATACTGACCCTGTATATAGCTACTGACCCTGTATATAGCTACTGACCCTGTATATAGCTACTGACCCTGTAACTGACCCTGTATATAGCTACTGACCCTGTAACTGACCCTGTATATAGATACTGACCCTGTAACTGACCCTGTATATAGCTACTGACCCTGGATATAGATACTGGCCCTGGATATAGCTACTGACCCTGGATATAGATACTGACCCTGTAACTGACCCTGTATATAGCTACTGACCCTGGATATAGATACTGACCCTGGATATAGATACTGGCCCTGTATATAGCTACTGACCCTGTATATAGCTACTGACCCTGTAACTGACCCTGTATATAGCTACTGACCCTGGATATAGATACTGACCCTGTATATAGCTACTGACCCTGTATATAGCTACTGACCCTGTATTTAGCTACTGACCCTGGATATAACTACTGACCCTGGATATAGCTACTGACCCTGTATATAGCTACTGACCCTGTATATAGCTACTGACCCTGTATATAGCTACTGACCCTGTATATAGCTACTGACCCTGGATATAGCTACTGACCCTGTATATTGACACTGACCCTGTAAATTTGAACCCGATCGAACATCTCTGGAGAGACCTGAAATTAGCTGTGCGGTGATGCTCCCCATCCAACCAGAGCTTGAGAGGATCTGCAGAGAAGAATGGGAGAAACTCCCCAAATACAGGTGTGCCAAGCTTGTAGCGTCATACCCAAGAAGACTCTGGGCAGTAATCGCTGCCAAAGGTGCTTCAACAAAGTACTGAGTAAAGGGTCTGAATACTTATGTAAATGTGATATTTCAGTTTTTTATTTGTAATACCTTTGCAAAAAGTTCTAAAAAACAGTTTTTGCTTTGTCATTGTGGTGTATTGTGTGCAGATTGACGAGGGGGGGAGAAAAAACTATGTAATCAACTTTAGAATAAGGCTGTAACGTAACAACATGTGGAAAAAGTCATGGAGACTATGTATGTACAGTTGAAGTCAGAAGTTTACATACACCTTCGCCAAATACATTTAAACTCAGCTTTTCACAATTCCTGACATTTATTCCAAGTAAAAATTCCCAGTCTTAGGTCAGTTAGGATCACCACTTTATTTTAAGAATGTGAAATGTCAGATTAATAGTAGAGAGAATGATTTATTTCAGCTTTTATTTATTTCATCACATTGCCAGTGGGTCAGAAGTTTACGTACACTCAATTCGTTTTTGGTAGCAATGCCTTTAAATTGTTTAATTTGGGTCAAACGTTTCGGGAAGCCTTCCACAAGCTTCCCACAATAAGTTGGGTGAATTTTGACCCATTCCTCCTGACAGAGCTGGTGTAACTGAGTCAGGTTTGTAGGCCTCCTTGCTCGCACAAGTTCTGCCCACAATTTTTCTATGGGATTGAGGTCAGGGCTTTGTGAGGGCCAATCCAATACCTTGACTTTGTTTTTCTTTAAGCCATTTTGCCACAACTTTGGAAGTATGCTTGGCGTCATTGTCCATTTGGAAGACCCATTTGAGACCAAGCTTTAACTTCCTGACTGATGTCTTGAGATGTTGCTTCAATATATCCACATAATTTTCCTGCCTCATGATGCCATCTATTTTGTGAAGTGCACCAGTCCCTCCTGCAGCAAAGCACCCCCACAGCATGATGCTGCCACCCCCGTGCTTCATGGTTGGGATGGTGTTCTTCGGCTTGCAAGCCTCCCCCTTTTTCCTCCAAACATAATGATGGTCATTATGGTCAAACAGTTCTATTTTTGTTTCATCAGACCAGAGGACATTTCTCCAAAAAGTACGATCTTTGTCCCCATGTGCAGTTGCAAACCGTAGTCTGGCTTTTTTATAGCGGTTTTGGAGCAGTGGCTTCTTCCTTGTCAATATAGGACTCGTTTTGTCAATCAATCAAATGTATTTATAAAGCCCTTTTTACATCAGCTGATGTCACAAAGTACTGTACAGAAACCCAGCCTAAAACCCCAAACAGCAAGCAATGCAGGTGTAGAAGCACGGTGGTTAGGAAAAACTCCCTAGAAAGGCCAGAACCTAGGAAGAAACCTAGAGAGGAACCAGGCTATGAGGGGTGGCCAGTCCTCTTCTGGATGTGCCGGGTGGAGATTGTAACAGAACATGGCCAAGATGTTCAAATGTTCATAAATGACCAGCATGGTCAAATAATAATAATCACAGTGGTTGTCAAGGGTGCAACAGGTCAGCACCTCAGGAGTAAATTTCAGTTGGCTTTTCATAGCCGATCATTCAGAGTATCTCTACTGCTCCTGCTGTCTCTAGAGAGTTGAAAACAGCAGGTCTGGGACAGGTAGCACGTCCGGTGAACAGGTCAGGGTTCCATAGCCGCAGGCAGAACAGTTGAAACTGGAGCAGCAGCACGGCCAGGTCGACTGGGAACAGCAAGGAGTCATCATGCCAGGTAGTCCTGAGGCATGTTCCTAGGGCTCAGGTCCTCCGAGAGCGAGAGAGCGAGAGAGAGCATATTTAAATTCACACAGGACACCGGATAAGACAGGAGAAATACTCCAAATATAACAGACTGACCCTAGCCCCCCGACACATGAACTACTGCAGCATAAATACTGGAGGCTGAGACAGATATCCCTCCGGACAGGGCCAAACAGGCAGGATATAACCCCACCCACTTTGCCAAAGCACAGCCCCCACACCACTAGAGGGATATCTTCAACCACCAACTTACCATCCTGAGACAAGGCCGAGTATAGCCCACAAATATCTCCCCCACGGCACAACCCAAGGGGGGACGCCAATCCAGACAGGAAGATCACGTCAGTAACTCAACCCACTCAAGTGACGCACCCCTCCTAGGGACGGCATGGAAGAGCACCAGTAAGCCAGTGACTCAGCCCCTGTAATAGGGTCAGAGGCAGAGAATCCCAGTGGAGAGAGGGGAACCGGCCAGGCAGAGACAGCAAGGGCGGTTCGTTGCTCCAGAGCCTTTCCGTTCACCTTCACACTCCTGGGCCAGACTACACTCAATCATATGACCCACTGAAGAGATGAGTCTTCAGTAAAGACTTAAAGGTTGAGACCGAGTCTGCGTCTCTCACATGGGTAGGCAGACCATTCCATAAAAATGGAGCTCTATAGGAGAAAGCCCTGCCTCCAGCTGTTTGCTAAGAAATTCTAGGGACAATTAGGAGGCCTGCGTCTTGTGACCGCAGCGTACATGTAGGTCTGTATGGCAGGACCAAATTGGAAAGATGGGTAGGAGCCAGCCCATGTAATGCTTTGTATGTTACCAGTAAAACCTTGGAATCATCCCTAGCCTTAACAGGAAGCCAGAGGCTAGCACTGGAGTAATATGATCACACTGTTTTACTGTGGATATAGATGCTTTTGTACCTGTTTCCTCCAGCATCTTCACAAGGTCCTTTGCTGTTGTTCTGGGATTGATTTGCACTTTCGCACCAAAGTACGTTCATTTCTAGGAGACCGAACGCATCTCCTTCCTGAGCGGTATGACGGCTGCGTGGTCCCATGGTGTTTATACTTGCGTACAATTGTTTGTACAGATGAACGTGGTACCTTCAGGCGTTTGGAAATTGCTCCCAAGGATGAACCAGACTTGTGGAGGTCTACAATTATTTTTCTGAGGTCTTGGCTGATTTCTTTTGATTTTCCCATGATGTCAAGCAAAAAGGCACTGAGTTTGAAGGTAGACCTTGAAATACATCCACAGGTACACCTCCAATTGACTCAAATTATGTCAATTAGCCTATCAGAAGCTTCTAAAGCCATGACATCATTTTCTGGAATTTTCCAAGCTGTTTAAAGGCACAGTCAACTTAGTGTATGTAAACTTCTGACCAACTTGAATTGTGATACAGTGAATTATAAGTGAAATAATCTGTCTGTAAACAATTGCTGGAAAAATTACTTGTGTTATGCACAAAGTAGATGTCCGAACCGACTTGCCAAAACTATAGTTTGATAACAAGAAATTTGTGGAGTTGTTGAAAAACTAGTTTTAATGACTCCAACCTAAGTGTATGTAAACTTCAACTGTATGTTTTGTTACTCTACTGTAAACCCGAACAACGCTGAGTCTCGTAAAGCAACTATTCTCCCGGAGGACTGTCATTAATGTGGAGAATCTACAGATGTGGGAGAGAGAGAGGTTGGAGCAGAGTGAGAGAGGGGGGCAGAGAGAGGGGGAGAGAGAGAGGGGGAGAGAGAGAGAGAGAGGGGAGAGAGTGAGAGGGAGGCATAGAGAGAGCAATAGATGGAAAGAGAGAGATGGGGGGCAGAGAGAGAGAGAGAAAGTGCAGACAGATTTGACCCCAATAACTACAATGGGATATGCATCAACAGCAACCTTGGGAAAATCCTCTGCATTATATCATTAACAGCAGACTCGTACATTTCCTCAGTGAAAACAATGTACTGAGAAAATGTCAAATTGGCTTTTTACCAAACTACCGTACGACAGACCACTTGTTCACCCCCTTATTGACAAACATTTCAATGAAGCTTGAGACTCAATTTGGCATGAGGGTCTGCTATATAAATTGACGGAAAGCGGTGTTGGGAGGGAAAAACATACGACACTATAAAATCCATGTACACAAACAGCAAATGTGAGGTTAAAATTGGCAAAAAACACACACATTTCTTTCCACAGGGCCGTGGGGTGAAACAGGGCTCGAGCTGATGCACTTGCTTCAACATATATATCAACGAATTGGCGAGGGCCTGCCATGTCAAATAGTGTCCCCCCTGTACCTACGGGGGAAGGATGGCGAGCCACACAGGAGGGTGATTTTTACTAAGGAGGAGGAGAAGGTCGTGCTGACCGAGATGCATGCTGGTCATTTCGGAGGTGAAGGACATGATCGCCAAAATCAACCTACGATTCTTCTGATGGGAAATTGTCAAGGAGGTGGACAGCTGGCCAAGTGAAATAACATTTTGTTTATCAATCACATTCTAGTCTGAAGTTACTTCAATGAATGTCATATCAGAGAGCACACAACGTTTCAATGGGTCACTTTGTGCTTCAAGGTCAGTAGCCTGTCTAGTCAGGTCAGTAGCCTGTCTAGTCAGGTCAGTAGCCTGTCTAGTCAGGTCAGTAGCCTGTCTAGTCAGGTCAGTAGCCTGTCTAGTCAGGTCAGTAGCCTGTCTAGTCAGGTCAGTAGCCTGTCTAGTCAGGTCAGTAGCCTGTCTAGCCTGCCAGAAGTCTGAGAGGGTGAAGAATGTGGCGCCAGAGTCGAAGCCCATCAAAGTAGTTTCACCAGGTCACATGATCTGGAAGTGCCCCAATTCTGCCCAGATACGTTGTTCTGTAATGGTTGCTGTATTTGACCACAGCAGAGTGTGTGTGTGTGTGTGTGTGTGTGTGTGTGTGTGTGTGTGTGTGTGTGTGTGTGTGTGTGTGTGTGTGTGTGTGTGTGTGTGTGTGTGTGTGTGTGTGTGTGTGTGTGTGTGTGTGTGTGTGTGTGTGTGTGTGTGTGTGTTTACACATATGAACATCTGCATACTGTATGACACAGATAACGGTAAGAATAAAGTGATCTTGAACACACAATTATCTCATGTACTGTAGTCTTTGAAACGTGTGATTGCCTTTTAGTGTTGTTGTTTGTCTATTGATGTTTGTATAAAGTCCTTTCAGATGAAACCTGATGTGGTGGAAGTTGTCCAACCAGATCAGAACTCCTTCCAGGACCACCTTCAGGCACGGACTGAGAAGGACGTGGAGGGTTTGGACCAGGGGGAAATGATGTGAGACTGAACATGGACAAGGAGCAGGAGAAACAGAAGGAGAGCTACCTGAGGAGAATCAAGAAGGGGACCAAGTGCTACGACATCTTGGCGAATTACTTGGTTTTGGAAGAAGGACAAAAGGAAGACGAGACCTGGAAAACCTCGCTGCTCATAGACCTGGTCTATTCCCCCTGTTGATTATGATCCATTAAGGTTGAACCAGCCTAGTCTATTCCCCCTGTTGATTATGATCCATTAAGGTTGAACCAGCCTAGTCTATTCCCCCTGTTGATTATGATCCATTAAGGTTGAACCAGCCTAGTCTATTCCCCCTGTTGATTATGATCCATTAAGGTTGAACCAGCCTAGTCTATTCCCCCTGTTGATTATGATCCATTAGGGTTGAACCAGCCTAGTCTATTCCTCCTGTTGATTATGATCCATTAAGGTTGAACCAGCCTAGTCTATTCCCCCTGTTGATTATGATCCATTACGGTTGAACCAGCCTGGTCTATTCCCCCTGTTGATTATGTTTGTAATGCATTAAGGTTGAACCAAAAGATTAAATGTAATAAAAATGAAACAAGTAAATATTTGAAATATTATTAAATAATGTACATTGAGGCATATATTATGTACAATATTAAATTGTTTGCATATGATAATAGCCTCATATTAAATATGCCATTAACTACTGTTGTAACGACCGTCATATTCGTTCTCCTCCTCAGACGAGGAGGAGCATGGATCGGACCAACACGCAGCGAGGTATGTAGACATAATGATTTATTAAATGAAGACGAACACGAAGAACACTTGAATAAACTACAAAACAACAAACGACGTTAAACAGACCTGAACTTGTGAACATAAAAAAACAATGAACGCACGAACAGGAAAGAACGAACGAATGAATGAATGAATGAATGAATGAATGAATGAATGAACGAACGAACGAGACGAGACAGTACCGTGTGGTGTAATAAACACAGACACAGCAACAATCACCCACAAACAAACAGTGAGAACAGCCTACCTTAAATATGGTTCTCAATCAGAGGAAACGTCAAACACCTGCCTCTAATTGAGAACCATATCAGGCAACACATTGAACCCAACATAGAAACACAACACATAGAATGCCCACCCAGCTCACGTCCTGACCAACAAAACAAAGGATTAACACAATAACTAGGGTCAGAACGTGACAACTGTAGCATTTTCACTCGATTCATTCTAATTACCTTAATAATTATGACACAAACCATCACTATTGTCATTGGTTGCACTAATTGCACAGTGTGTCTATATAACCTGGTTATGAAGGATTCATGACATCCCCCTGAGGAAGACACAGTGACGCAGAAACAGGATTTACGTTACTGGGAGTTTATATAAGGAGTGCACAGCTCTTTATTGTCATGAAATGAACCAAAACATGTTTCTCACAAGTGTAGCAGGTTGTGACCGCTGCAAAACCACGTTTCCACTCCGAGAACTGTAACATAATAATTAATACATGCCAAAAAACAGAAATGTAAACACATGAGAGGGATTAAAAGGTACATTTACTACTGGTGACATGTAATGGGGAAATTGATTAAAACAAAGATCCAATGAATGTATTAGAATTAACAGGAGACTGCTGAGCCAGTCTGGAGAGAGAGACTCTCCTATATCTTCACCACACACCCCTGCCCTGCTGAGCCAGTCTGGAGAGAGAGACTCTCCTATATCTTCACCACACACCCCTGCCCTGCTGAGCCAGTCTGGAGAGAGAGACTCTCCTATATCTTCACCACACACCCCTGCCCTGCTGAGCCAGTCTGGAGAGACTCTCCTATATCTTCACCACACACCCCTGCCCTGCTGAGCCAGTCTGGAGAGACTCTCCTATATCTTCACCACACACCCCTGCCCTGCTGAGCCAGTCTGGAGAGAGAGAGACTCCTATATCTTCACCACACACCCCTGCCCTGCTGAGCCAGTCTGGAGAGACTCTCCTATATCTTCACCACACACCCCTGCCCTGCTGAGCCATTCTGGAGAGAGAGACTCTCCTATATCTTCACCACACACCCCTGCCCTGCTGAGCCAGTCTGGAGAGAGAGACTCTCCTATATCTTCACCACACACCCCTGCCCTGCTGAGCCAGTCTGGAGAGAGAGACTCTCCTATATCTTCACCACACACCCCTGCCCTGCTGTGCCAGTCTGGAGAGAGAGACTATCCTATATCTTCACCACACACCCCTACCCTGCTGAGCCAGTATGGAGAGACTCTCCTATATCTTCACCACACACCCCTGCCCTGCTGAGCCAGTCTGGAGAGAGAGACTCCTGTATCTTCACCACACACCCCTGCCCTGCTGAGCCAGTCTGGAGAGAGAGACTATCCTATATCTTCACCACACACCCCTACCCTGCTGAGCCAGTCTGGAGAGACTCTCCTATATCTTCACCACACACCCCTGCCCTGCTGAGCCAGTCTGGAGAGACTCTCCTATATCTTCACCACACACCCCTGCCCTGCTGAGCCAGTCTGGAGAGAGACTCCTATATCTTCACCACACACCCCTGCCCTACTGAGCCAGTCTGGAGACTCTCCTATATCTTCACCACACACCCCTGCCCTGCTGAGCCAGTCTGGAGAGAGAGACTCCTGTATCTTCACCACACACCCCTGCCCTGCTGAGCCAGTCTGGAGAGAGACTCTCCTATATCTTCACCACACACCCCTGCCCTGCTGAGCCAGTCTGGAGAGACTCTCCTATATCTTCACCACACACCCCTGCCCTGCTGAGCCAGTCTGGAGAGAGAGACTCTCCTATATCTTCAACACACACCCCTGCCCTGCTGAGCCAGTCTGGAGAGAGACTCTCCTATATCTTCACCACACACCCCTGCCCTGCTGAGCCAGTCTGGAGAGAGAGACTCTCCTATATCTTCACCACACACCCCTACCCTGCTGAGCCAGTCTGGAGAGACTCCTATATCTTCACCACACACCCCTGCCCTGCTGAGCCAGTCTGGAGAGAGAGACTCTCCTATATCTTCACCACACACCCCTGCCCTGCTGAGCCAGTCTGGAGAGAGAGACTCTCCTATATCTTCACCACACACCCCTGCCCTGCTGAGCCAGTCTGGAGAGAGAGACTCTCCTATATCTTCACCACACACCCCTGCCCTGCTGAGCCAGTCTGGAGAGACTCTCCTATATCTTCACCACACACCCCTGCCCTGCTGAGCCAGTCTGGAGAGAGAGACTCCTGTATCTTCACCACACACCCCTGCCCTGCTGAGCCAGTCTGGAGAGAGAGACTCTCCTATATCTTCACCACACACCCCTGCCCTGCTGAGCCAGTCTGGAGAGAGACTCTCCTATATCTTCACCACACACCCCTACCCTGCTGAGCCAGTCTGGAGAGACTCCTATATCTTCACCACACACCCCTGCCCTACTGAGCCAGTCTGGAGACTCTCCTATATCTTCACCACACACCCCTGCCCTGCTGAGCCAGTCTGGAGAGAGAGACTCCTGTATCTTCACCACACACCCCTGCCCTGCTGAGCCAGTCTGGAGAGAGACTCTCCTATATCTTCACCACACACCCCTGCCCTGCTGAGCCAGTCTGGAGAGACTCTCCTATATCTTCACCACACACCCCTGCCCTGCTGAGCCAGTCTGGAGAGAGAGACTCTCCTATATCTTCACCACACACCCCTGCCCTGCTGAGCCAGTCTGGAGAGAGACTCTCCTATATCTTCACCACACACCCCTGCCCTGCTGAGCCAGTCTGGAGAGAGAGACTCTCCTATATCTTCACCACACACCCCTACCCTGCTGAGCCAGTCTGGAGAGACTCCTATATCTTCACCACACACCCCTGCCCTGCTGAGCCAGTCTGGAGAGAGAGACTCTCCTATATCTTCACCACACACCCCTGCCCTGCTGAGCCAGTCTGGAGAGAGAGACTCTCCTATATCTTCACCACACACCCCTGCCCTGCTGAGCCAGTCTGGAGAGAGAGACTCTCCTATATCTTCACCACACACCCCTACCCTGCTGAGCCAGTCTGGAGAGACTCCTATATCTTCACCACACACCCCTGCCCTGCTGAGCCAGTCTGGAGAGAGAGACTCTCCTATATCTTCACCACACACCCCTGCCCTGCTGAGCCAGTCTGGAGAGAGAGACTCTCCTATATCTTCACCACACACCCCTGCCCTGCTGAGCCAGTCTGGAGAGAGAGACTCTCCTATATCTTCACCACACACCCCTGCCCTGCTGAGCCAGTCTGGAGAGACTCTCCTATATCTTCACCACACACCCCTGCCCTGCTGAGCCAGTCTGGAGAGAGAGACTCCTGTATCTTCACCACACACCCCTGCCCTGCTGAGCCAGTCTGGAGAGAGAGACTCTCCTATATCTTCACCACACACCCCTGCCCTGCTGAGCCAGTCTGGAGAGAGACTCTCCTATATCTTCACCACACACCCCTGCCCTGCTGAGCCAGTCTGGAGAGAGAGACTCCTATATCTTCACCACACACCCCTACCCTGCTGAGCTCTGAGATTCGTCAATGGTAAATGATGATGATGAAACGTGTGTGTTCATCACTTATCAGCAGTAGCGTAAATGGCCTGGTAAGGGATGTGTCTGTGCTGGAGATCCTCCATTTTGACCTGGTTAAACCCAGAGGCTCTCAGAGCTGCCATGTAAGCCTCGGGTTGCCAGTTCTCTCCAGGGAACTCCCGCCTGGATGCAAAGCTGATCACCCTGCTCAGTCTCAGAGTGGTCACCATCAAACCTCCTACAGTAGAGAAATACAGTAGAGACATTCAGAGTGGTCACCATCACACCTCCTACAGTCCCCACACCAACCCTCACCAACCCTCCCCAGTCCCCACACCACCCCTCCCCAGTCCCCACACCAACCCTCCCCAGTCCCCACACCAACCCTCCCCAGTCCCCACACCAACCCTCCCCAGTCCCCTCACCAACCCTCCCCAGTCCCCACACCAACCCTCCCCAGTCCCCTCCACAGTCCCCACACCAACCCTCCCCAGTCCCCACACCAACCCTCCCCAGTCCCCTCACCAACCCTCCCCAGTCCCCACACCACCCCTCCCCAGTCCCCACACCACCCCTCCCCATTCCCCTCACCAACCCTCCCCAGTCCCCTCCACAGTCCCCACACCAACCCTCCCCAGTCCCCACACCAACCCTCCCCAGTCCCCTCACCAACCCTCCCCAGTCCCCACACCACCCCTCCCCAGTCCCCACACCAACCCTCCCCAGTCCCCACACCACCCCTCCCCAGTCCCCACACCACCCCTCCCCAGTCCCCACACCAACCCTCCCCAGTCCCCTCCCCAGTCCCCACACCAACCCTCCCCAGTCCCCACTCCAACCCTCCCCAGTCCCCACACCACCCCTCCCCAGTCCCCTCACCAACCCTCCCCAGTCCCCACACCAACCCTCCCCAGTCCCCACACCACACCACCCCTCCACAGTCCCCACACCACCCCTCCCCAGTCCCCTCACCACCCCTCCCCAGTCCCCTCACCAACCCTCCCCAGTCCCCTCACCAACCCTCCCCAGTCCCCACACCAACCCTCCCCAGTCCCCACACCAACCCTCCCCAGTCCCCACACCACACCACCCCTCCACAGTCCCCACACCACCCCTCCCCAGTCCCCACACCAACCCTCTCCTGTCCCCACACTACCCCTCCCCAGTCCCCACACCAACCCTCCCCAGTCCCCACTCCAACCCTCCCCAGTCCCCACACCACCCCTCCCCAGTCCCCTCACCAACCCTCCCCAGTCCCCACACTAACCCTCCCCAGTCCCCTCGACAGTCCCCACACCAACCCTCTCCAGTCCCCTCCCCAGTCCCCACACCAACCTTCCCCAGTCCCCTCACCAACCCTCCCCAGTCCCCACACCAACCCTCCCCAGTCCCCACCCCAACCCTCCCCAGTCCCATCACCAACCCTCCCCAGTCCCCACACCAACCCTCCCCAGTCCCCACACCAACCCTCCCCAGTCCCCACCCCAACCCTCCCCAGTCCCCTCACCAACCCTCCCCAGTCCCCACACCAACCCTCCCCAGTCCCCACACCACCCCTCCCCAGTCCCCACACCAACCCTCCCCAGTCCCCACACCAACCCTCCCCAGTCCCCTCACCACCCCTCCCCAGTCCCCACACCACCCCTCCCCAGTCCCCACACCAACCCTCCCCAGTCCCCACACCACCCCTCCCCAGTCCCCTCACCAACCCTCCCCAGTCCCCTCCACAGTCCCCACACCAACCCTCCACAGTCCCCACACCACCCCTCCCCAGTCCCCTCACCAACCCTCTCCTGTCCCCACACTACCCCTCCCCAGTCCCCACACCACCCCTCCCCAGTCCCCACTCCAACCCTCCCCAGTCCCCACACCACCCCTCCCCAGTCCCCTCACCAACCCTCCCCAGTCCCCACACTAACCCTCCCCAGTCCCCTCGACAGTCCCCACACCAACCCTCCCCAGTCCCCACACCAACCCTCCCCAGTCCCCTCACCACCCCTCCCCAGTCCCCACTCCAACCCTCCCCAGTCCCCTCACCAACCCTCCCCAGTCCCCACACCAACCCTCTCCAGTCCCCTCCCCAGTCCCCACACCAACCCTCCCCAGTCCCCTCACCAACCCTCCCCAGTCCCCACACCAACCCTCCCCAGTCCCCACCCCAACCCTCCCCAGTCCCATCACCAACCCTCCCCAGTCCCCACACCAACCCTCCCCAGTCCCCACACCAACCCTCCCAAGTCCCCTCACCAACCCTCCCCAGTCCCCACACCAACCCTCCCCAGTCCCCTCACCAACCCTCCCCAGTCCCCACACCAACCCTCCCCAGTCCCCACACCAACCCTCCCCAGTCCCCACACCACCCCTCCCCAGTCCCCTCACCAACATTCCCCAGTCCCCTCACCAACATTCCCCAGTCCCCACACCACCCCTCCCCAGTCCCCACACCAACCCTCCCCAGTCCCCACACCAACCCTCCCCAGTCCCCACACCAACCCTCCACAGTCCCCACACCAACTCTCCCCAGTCCCCACACCAACCCTCCCCAGTCCCCACACCAACCCTCCCCAGTCCCCTCACCAACCCTCCCCAGTCCCCACACCAACCCTCCCCAGTCCCCACTCCAACCCTCCCCAGTCCCCACACCAACCCTCCCCAGTCCCCACACCAACCCTCCCCAGTCCCCACACCAATCCTCCCCAGTCCCCACACCAACCTTCCCCAGTCCCCTCACCAACCCTCCCCAGTCCCCACACCAACCCTCCCCAGTCCCCACACCAATCCTCCCCAGTCCCCACACCAACCTTCCCCAGTCCCCTCACCAACCCTCCCCAGTCCCCACACCAACCCTCCCCAGTCCCCACTCCAACCCTCCCCAGTCCCCTCACCAACCCTCCCCAGTCCCCACACCAACCCTCCCCAGTCCCCACACCAACCCTCCCCAGTCCCCTCACCAACCCTCCCCAGTCCCCACACCAACCCTCCCCAGTCCCCACACCAACCCTCCCCAGTCCCCACACCAACCCTCCCCAGTCCCCACACCAATCCTCCCCAGTCCCCACACCAACCTTCCCCAGTCCCCTCACCAACCCTCCCCAGTCCCCACACCAACCCTCCCCAGTCCCCACTCCAACCCTCCCCAGTCCCCTCACCAACCCTCCCCAGTCCCCACACCAACCCTCCCCAGTCCCCACACCAACCCTCCCCAGTCCCCTCACCAACCCTCCCCAGTCCCCATACCAACCCTCCCCAGTCCCCACTCGAACCCTCCCCAGTCCCCACACCACCCCTCCCCAGTCCCCCTACCAACCCTCCCCAGTCCCCACACCAACCCTCCCCAGTCCCCACACCACCCCTCCCCAGTCCACACACCACCCCTCCCCAGTCCCCACACCAACCCTCCCCAGTCCCCACTCCAACCCTCCCCAGTCCCCTCACCAACCCTCCCCAGTCCCCACACCAACCCTCCCCAGTCCCCACACCAACCCTCCCCAGTCCCCTCACCAACCCTCCCCAGTCCCCACACCAACCCTCCCCAGTCCCCACTCCAACCCTCCCCAGTCCCCACACCACCCCTCCCCAGTCCCCAAACCAACCCTCCCCAGTCCCCACACCAACCCTCCCCAGTCCCCACACCAACCCTCCCCAGTCCCCTCCCCAGTCCCCACACCAACCCTCCCCAGTCCCCACTCCAACCCTCCCCAGTCCCCTCACCAACCCTCCCCAGTCCTCACACCAACCCTCCCCAGTCCCCACACCAACCCTCCCCAGTCCCCTCACCAACCCTCCCCAGTCCCCACACCAACCCTCCCCAGTCCCCACTCCAACCCTCCCCAGTCCCCACACCAACCCTCCCCAGTCCCCACACCAACCCTCCCCAGTCCCCACCCCAACCCTCCCCAGTCCCCTCACCAACCCTCCCCAGTCCCCACACCAACCCTCCCCAGTCCCCACACCACCCCTCCCCAGTCCCCACACCAACCCTCCACCAACCCTCCCCAGTCCCCACACCAACCCTCCCCAGTCCCCTCACCACCCCTCCCCAGTCCCCACACCACCCCTCCCCAGTCCCCACACCAACCCTCCCCAGTCCCCACACCAACCCTCCCCAGTCCCCTCCACAGTCCCCACACCAACCCTCCACAGTCCCCACACCACCCCTCCCCAGTCCCCTCACCAACCCTCTCCTGTCCCCACACTACCCCTCCCCAGTCCCCACACCACCCCTCCCCAGTCCCCACTCCAACCCTCCCCAGTCCCCACACCACCCCTCCCCAGTCCCCTCACCAACCCTCCCCAGTCCCCACACCAACCCTCCCCAGTCCCCACACCAACCCTCCCCAGTCCCCTCACCACCCCTCCCCAGTCCCCACTCCAACCCTCCCCAGTCCCCTCACCAACCCTCCCCAGTCCCCACACCAACCCTCTCCAGTCCCCTCCCCAGTCCCCACACCAACCCTCCCCAGTCCCCTCACCAACCCTCCCCAGTCCCCACACCAACCCTCCCCAGTCCCCACCCCAACCCTCCCCAGTCCCATCACCAACCCTCCCCAGTCCCCACACCAACCCTCCCCAGTCCCCACACCAACCCTCCCCAGTCCCCACCCCAACCCTCCCCAGTCCCCTCACCAACCCTCCCCAGTCCCCACACCAACCCTCCCCAGTCCCCACACCACCCCTCCCCAGTCCCCACACCACCCCTCCCCAGTCCCCACACCACCCATCCCCAGTCCCCACACCACCCCTCTCCTGTCCCCACACCAACCCTCCCCAGTCCCCACACCACCCCTCCCCAGTCCCCACTCCAACCCTCCCCTGTCCCCACAACAACCCCCCCAGTCCCAACACCAACCCTCCCCTGTCCCCTCCCCAGTCCCCACACCACCCCTCCCCAGTCCCCTCACCAACCCTCCCCAGTCCCCACACCACCCCTCCCCAGTCCCCACACCAACCCTCCCCAGTCCCCACACCAACCCTCCCAAGTCCCCTCACCAACCCTCCCCAGTCCCCACACCAACCCTCCCCAGTCCCCTCACCAACCCTCCCCAGTCCCCACACCAACCCTCCCCAGTCCCCACACCAACCCTCCCCAGTCCCCACACCACCCCTCCCCAGTCCCCTCACCAACATTCCCCAGTCCCCTCACCAACCCTCCCCAGTCCCCACACCACCCCTCCCCAGTCCCCACACCAACCCTCCCCAGTCCCCACACCAACCCTCCCCAGTCCCCACACCAACCCTCCACAGTCCCCACACCAACTCTCCCCAGTCCCCACACCAACCCTCCCCAGTCCCCACACCAACCCTCCCCAGTCCCCTCACCAACCCTCCCCAGTCCCCACACCAACCCTCCCCAGTCCCCACTCCAACCCTCCCCAGTCCCCACACCAACCCTCCCCAGTCCCCACACCAACCCTCCCCAGTCCCCACACCAATCCTCCCCAGTCCCCACACCAACCTTCCCCAGTCCCCTCACCAACCCTCCCCAGTCCCCACACCAACCCTCCCCAGTCCCCACACCAATCCTCCCCAGTCCCCACACCAACCTTCCCCAGTCCCCTCACCAACCCTCCCCAGTCCCCACACCAACCCTCCCCAGTCCCCACTCCAACCCTCCCCAGTCCCCTCACCAACCCTCCCCAGTCCCCACACCAACCCTCCCCAGTCCCCACACCAACCCTCCCCAGTCCCCTCACCAACCCTCCCCAGTCCCCACACCAACCCTCCCCAGTCCCCACACCAACCCTCCCCAGTCCCCACACCAACCCTCCCCAGTCCCCACACCAATCCTCCCCAGTCCCCACACCAACCTTCCCCAGTCCCCTCACCAACCCTCCCCAGTCCCCACACCAACCCTCCCCAGTCCCCACTCCAACCCTCCCCAGTCCCCTCACCAACCCTCCCCAGTCCCCACACCAACCCTCCCCAGTCCCCACACCAACCCTCCCCAGTCCCCTCACCAACCCTCCCCAGTCCCCACACCAACCCTCCCCAGTCCCCACTCGAACCCTCCCCAGTCCCCACACCACCCCTCCCCAGTCCCCACACCAACCCTCCCCAGTCCCCACACCAACCCTCCCCAGTCCCCACACCACCCCTCCCCAGTCCACACACCACCCCTCCCCAGTCCCCACACCAACCCTCCCCAGTCCCCACTCCAACCCTCCCCAGTCCCCTCACCAACCCTCCCCAGTCCCCACACCAACCCTCCCCAGTCCCCACACCAACCCTCCCCAGTCCCCTCACCAACCCTCCCCAGTCCCCACACCAACCCTCCCCAGTCCCCACTCCAACCCTCCCCAGTCCCCACACCACCCCTCCCCAGTCCCCAAACCAACCCTCCCCAGTCCCCACACCAACCCTCCCCAGTCCCCTCCCCAGTCCCCACACCAACCCTCCCCAGTCCCCACTCCAACCCTCCCCAGTCCCCTCACCAACCCTCCCCAGTCCCCACACCAACCCTCCCCAGTCCCCACACCAACCCTCCCCAGTCCCCTCACCAACCCTCCCCAGTCCCCACACCAACCCTCCCCAGTCCCCACTCCAACCCTCCCCAGTCCCCACACCACCCCTCCCCAGTCCCCACACCAACCCTCCCCAGTCCCCACACCAACCCTCCCCAGTCCCCTCCCCAGTCCCCACACCAACCCTCCCCAGTCCCCACTCCAACCCTCCCCAGTCCCCACACCACCCCTCCCCAGTCCCCACACCAACCCTCCCCAGTCCCCACACCAACCCTCCCCAGTCCCCACACCAACCCTCCCCAGTCCCCTCCCCAGTCCCCACACCAACCCTCCCCAGTCCCCACTCCAACCCTCCCCAGTCCCCTCACCAACCCTCCCCAGTCCCCACACCAACCCTCCCCAGTCCCCACACCAACCCTCCCCAGTCCCCTCACCAACCCTCCCCAGTCCCCACACCAACCCTCCCCAGTCCCCACTCCAACCCTCCCCAGTCCCCACAACACCCCTCCTCAGTCCCCACACCAACCCTCCCCAGTCCCCACACCAACCCTCCCCAGTCCCCACACCAACCCTCCCCAGTCCCCACACCCCCTCACCTGGTTTCATGACTCTGTGTATCTCTGCAGCTCCCTTCATCAGGTCTGGCCAGAAGTAGTAGCAATTACAGTGGAACACCTTGTCTACCATATTGTCTGCTAGAGGCATGGCTGCCACATCACACAGATACAGAGACACCTTCCCACTGGAGACCAACTCCTTCAGAAGATTTCCTGCCATCTAGAAGGGAGGGGGAGAGGGGAGGAGGAGAGGGGAGTGGTGGGGAGGGGAGGAGGAGAGGGGGAGAGGGGGAGAGGGGAGGAGGAGAAGGGGAGAGGGGAGGAGGATGGTGGGGAGGAGAGGGGAGGAGGGGAGGAGGAGAGGGGAGGAGGAGAGGGGGAGAGGGGAGGAGGAGAGGGGAGGAGGAGAGGGGGGTGGTGGGGAGGAGGAGAGGGGGAGAGAGGAGGAGGAGGATGGTGGGGAGGAGGAGAGGGGAGGAGGGGAGGAGGAGAGGGGAGGAGGAGAGGGGGAGAGAGGAGGAGGAGGATGGTGGGGAGGAGGAGAGGGGAGGAGGGGAGGAGGGGAGGAGGGGAGGAGGAGAGGGGAGGAGGGGAGGAGGAGAGGGGAGGAGGGGAGGAGGAGAGGGGAGGAGGGGAGGAGGAGAGGGGAGGAGGAGAGGGGGAGAGAGGAGGTGAGAATAGCAGTGTTGTCGAGTCACTAAATTACCCCCCTCTACTCACTCATGTACTCTCTCTCTCACCTGGTGCATGTATTGTGAGTAGTCCACTCCTATGAGTCTCCCAGTAGGTTCTGTCAGCAGTGTGGCTGCAGCCTTCAGACCCAGTCCTGGCCCGTGGCCCAGCTCTAACACTGTATCTCCAGGCTGGATCCCAGACAGAGACACCGCACTCTCCTCTAACATCTTGTTGTGATACTTCAGGAACTTAGTGATCAGCCAACCATACACTGACCGGGTGGGATGACCCAACTGCTGCCCCAGCTTCTCTAATAAGATCATCTAGAGGAGAGAGAGAGTGGGAGAGAGGAGAGAGAGAGTGGGAGAGAGGAGAGAGAGAGTGGGAGAGAGGAGAGAGAGAGTGTGAGAGAGGAAAGAGAGAGTGGGAGAGGGGAGAGAGAGAGTGGGAGAGAGAGTGGGAGAGAGGAGAGAGAGTGGGAGAGAGGAGAGAGAGTGGGAGAGGAGAGAGAGAGTGGGAGAGGAGAGAGAGTGGGAGAGGAGAGAGAGAGTGGGAGAGGAGAGAGAGTGGGAGAGGAGAGAGAGTGGGAGAGAGGAGAGAGAGTGGGAGAGAGGAAAGAGAGTGGGAGAGGAGAGAGAGTGGGAGAGGAGAGAGAGTGGGAGAAAGGAGAGAGAGTGGGAGAGAGGAGAGAGAGTGGGAGAGGAGAGAGAGAGTGGGAGAGGAGAGAGAGTGGGAGAGGAGAGAGAGTGGGAGAGAGGAGAGAGAGTGGGAGAGAGGAAAGATGAGTGGGAGAGGAGAGAGAGTGGGAGAGGAGAGAGAGTGGGAGAAAGGAGAGAGAGTGGGAGAGAGGAGAGAGAGTGGGAGAGGAGAGAGAGTGGGAGAGAGGAGAGAGAGTGGGAGAGGAGAGAGAGTGGGAGAGGAGAGAGAGAGTGGGAGAGGAGAGAGAGTGAGAGAGGAGAGAGAGTGGGAGAGGAGAGAGAGTGGGAGAGAGGAGAGAGTGGGAGAGGAGAGAGAGTGGGAGAGGAGAGAGAGAGTGGGAGAGGAGAGAGATTGGGAGAGAGAGAGAGAGAGTGGGAGAGAGGAGAGAGAGTGGGAGAGGAGAGAGAGAGTGGGAGAGGAGAGAGTGAAGTAGTAAGGCCATGGGTGGGTATTAAGTAGTAAGGCCTGCCCTCCCAGGCCATGGGTGGGCCTGGGAGGGCAGGGGTGTAGCCATGGGTGGGAACTCAGGGAAAATACTAAATTAAATCATGACGTCAGTGATCTTCAGGTCAGGAAGTCAGAGCTCTAGAAAGAGGCCCGAGGTTGAGGATCTTAGACTTTTCCCAGTCGGAGCTTGTTTTCCCCCTCAGTCCCCAGTTGTTCTGAACGTGGGAAATGACCAGTCAGGGTTGACATGCCCACGATTTCCCCGCTAAATTAAGCTACTTTGAAAAATATTTTTTGCAGGTGAAAATGTATTAGACACAGGTTGAAAATGCACTGCGGCCACCATAGCATAATATATATATATATATATTTCACGTGAGCTGCTGCTGCTGGCTATCAGGCAGCCTGTGGGTGGTGAGGAGGAGGGTGAGAGGGGTGCGGCGGGGGGAGGAGGAGGGGTGAGAGGGGGGAGGAGTAGGGGTGAGAGGGGGGAGGAGGGGTGAGAGGGGGGAGGAGGAGGGGTGCGGAGGGGGGAGGAGGAGGGGTGAGGGGAGAACTGGTTGAGTGAGTTCTGCAGCAGAGTCAAGTGCACATTGTGACACCTGTTTACCAGTTGTAGGTAGCTATTTAACACGTCATTATGGAGACAGGTAGGGCTATTTAACACGTCATTATGGAGAAACCTGTTTACCATGACTGACTTTAGGCACACTACAGCGCGTTACATACGGTTTGACGTCAACTGATACTAAACCGTATCAAGCCAAGGGTTTACACCTCAAATCTTGGTTGTCAAGCGAGACGCGAGTCCCTCGCAGCAACATGGGGCACCGTGTTGTGTCCTTCGCTCCCGATTCCCGTTTGCCCTGAACACTGATGTCCTGAAGTAGCTAGAGAGGTGGAGAAACGCCAGTCCCCAGGGGCCTGACTGGTGTCACACTTCCCCTCCATCCCCGGCAAACACAGCTGACTAAACTAAATTAATTCTAATTATTGGAGTCAGGTGTGTTAGTTGGGGCAAAACTGACGATAATCAGGCCACGGTGACAGCTAAAGCATAGTCATTACTTGTGTAGTCCGATGAAAATGGAATGATTTTTAACACTCCTAAGTCTCAACTTCGACATTCAAGTTTTAAATGATCGCTGACGTTTCCAGCTACAAGAATAAACTGGCTGCGTGACCTGGACAGGTGACACTGGCAAGGTTAATTTAGCAGCTAGCTAACGTCAGTACTAATTTACAATTGTTTGACTAACTTGGCTAGCTAATGTCATTGTACACAGTACTTGGGATTATATTGGAAGTAGTTAGCCAGGCGCTTTTATACAAACTACGTTTGTTATCTGGTGATTATAAACTGATTTCAGCGAGAATCAGAAAAATAAATCAAGCCAACTTTTATGCGAACCTAAAGCTAACATTAGTTAGACTGGACAATAGAACGAGTCCAAATTCACCCAAGGCTGAAAAATGTCAAAATAACGTTGACTAGGCTGGAACCCTAGCGCAAATGAACGGTTTCAAACGTCAGCAGAGCCTGTTCTGATTGGAGTGACGCCTACATGCAGACCACACCGCCAGCGTTGCAAAATCAAATGTACACATACATGTTATTCAATCATTGCACCCACACTGCTCGCGAGCGTCAACGGAAAAATAGTCAGTTCTATTTGTGACACTGAACACGGTGCAAGTCCTGCCTCTCCCATCTCCTCATTGGTTAATAGGAGCAGATACCCACGTGCCATCTCCTCATTGGTTAATAGGAGCAGATACCCATCTCCTCATTGGTTAATAGGAGCAGATACCCATCTCCTCATTGGTTAATAGGAGCAGATACCCACGTCCCATCTCCTCATTGGTTAATAGGAGCAGATACCCACGTCCCATCTCCTCATTGGTTAATAGGAGCAGATACCCATCTCCTCATTGGTTAATAGGAGCAGATACCCACGTCCCATCTCCTCATTGGTTAATAGGAGCAGATACCCACGTGCCATCTCCTCATTGGTTAATAGGAGCAGATACCCACGTGCCATCACCTCATTGGTTAATAGGAGCAGATACCCATCTCCTCATTGGTTAATAGGAGCAGATACCCACGTGCCATCTCCTCATTGGTTAATAGGAGCAGATACCCACGTGCCATCTCCTCATTGGTTAATAGGAGCAGATACCCATCTCCTCATTGGTTAATAGGAGCAGATACCCACATGCCATCACCTCATTGGTTAATAGGAGCAGATACCCACGTCCCATCTCCTCATTGGTTAATAGGAGCAGATACCCACGTGCCATCTCCTCATTGGTTAATAGGAGCAGATACCCACGTGCCATCTCCTCATTGGTTAATAGGAGCAGATACCCACGTGCCATCACCTCATTGGTTAATAGGAGCAGATACCCCTCTCCTCATTGGTTAATAGGAGCAGATACCCACGTCCCATCTCCTCATTGGTTAATAGGAGCAGATACCCACGTCCCATCTCCTCATTGGTTAATAGGAGCAGATACCCATCTCCTCATTGGTTAATAGGAGCAGATACCCACGTGCCATCTCCTCATTGGTTAATAGGAGCAGATACCCACGTGATATCTCCTCATTGGTTAATAGGAGCAGATACCCACGTGCCATCTCCAGACCTGCCAACTCTGTACAACTTTTTAGAGTACTAGACGCGCGTGGCAAATTGTGGTTTTCTTTCCCCCACACGCTCGTGCTGTTTGTGAGTCTGATCGCAATTATGGAATTGTACCAAATCAAGTCTATACAAGGTTGGAATAGTTGGACAGCATTCCATTTACACAGATGGTAAACGTCACGAACAAGATGTAACACACAAAGGGCCTTTATTCTTGGAGGTTTTTTATTTTATTAAACAAATAATATTTTTTGTTTAGGTACAAAATTTACAAACATCTTATCTACGATAAAAACATGTTTTAGCTGATATGATAAGAACAAATGTTTGAAGCCGAGCATCAGTATCAGATCAACATGTTCTCCGTAATAAAAACCAAAAAGCTCTGACAGTCGCCGAGAACAAACCTTCTGGAGACGTTCAACTGTTCAGGAAATCATTTCCTGGACAGATTTGCCTGGTAGCAGATTTAGCCTTACGCAGCAGGGCATCAGGGTTGACGTCTCTGTGGCAAACAGATCCTCTGGCAATCATTGAAACCTTCTTGGTAACGAGGACACTCAGCATGTCTGTACTGAGGGAGGTTTTACTGGACGTGGATCATAATTACAGTCTATCAGGTTGTGTGACCCTCGTAATGTTACGTGGAATGGGACGCAGAATTAAATGTATATCACACCCGCACAAATAAGACCAGTTATTTTTTTGTATTTGCATTTCATTTCTTTCACTAGCATATGCAAGTGAACTGCTGGTACTTTAGAACCCACTGAATGTCCATCTTATGTTCGACTAACGTTAGCTTCAAACAATTTGTGTTTACCTTTCCACAACACACGGAGTGGAAAAGGGATTTGTCCATGTGTTTACACACAGCTGACAGGTCGGCAAACGCAGCATCACAACAAACAGGAGGAGGGGCGGACACCGGGAGGAGGGGCGGACACCGGGAGGAGGGGCGGACACCGGGAGGAGGGGCGGACACCGGGAGGAGGGGCGGACACCGGGAGGAGGGGCGGACACCGGGAGGAGGGGCGGACACCGGGAGGAGGGGGGGACACCGGGAGGAGGGGGGGACACCGGGAGGAGGGGCGGACACCGGGAGGAGGGGCGGACACCGGGAGGAGGGACGGACACCGGGAGGAGGGGCGGACACCGGGAGGAGGGGCGGACACCGGGAGGAGGGGCGGACACCGGGAGGAGGGGCGGACACCGGGAGGAGGGGGGGACACCGGGAGGAGGGGGGGACACCGGGAGGAGGGGGGGACACCGGGAGGAGGGACGGACACCGGGAGGAGGGGCGGACACCGGGAGGAGGGACGGACACCGGGAGGAGGGGCGGACACCGGGAGGAGGGGCGGACACCGGGAGGAGGGGGGGACACCGGGAGGAGGGACGGACACCGGGAGGAGGGGCGGACACCGGGAGGAGGGACGGACACCGGGAGGAGGGACGGACACCGGTAGGAGGGACGGACACCGGGAGGAGGGGCGGACA
Source organism: Salvelinus alpinus (assembly GCF_045679555.1). Taxonomy (NCBI): domain Eukaryota; kingdom Metazoa; phylum Chordata; class Actinopteri; order Salmoniformes; family Salmonidae; genus Salvelinus; species Salvelinus alpinus. Next base: position 46,254,704 of record NC_092113.1, on the reverse strand, counting down.
CCGGGAGGAGGGGGGGACACCGGGAGGAGGGGGGGACACCGGGAGGAGGGACGGACACCGGGAGGAGGGGCGGACACCGGGAGGAGGGGGGGACACCGGGAGGAGGGGCGGACACCGGGAGGAGGGGGGGACACCGGGAGGAGGGACGGACACCGGGAGGAGGGGCGGACACCGGGAGGAGGGGCGGACACCGGGAGGAGGGACGGACACGGGGAGGAGGGACGGACACCGGGAGGAGGGGCGGACACCGGGAGGAGGGGCGGACACCGGGAGGAGGGGCGGACACCGGGAGGAGGGGGGGACACCGGGAGGAGGGACGGACACCGGGAGGAGGGACGGACACGGGGAGGAGGGACGGACACCGGGAGGAGGGGCGGACACCGGGAGGAGGGGCGGACACCGGGAGGAGGGGCGGACACCGGGAGGAGGGGGGGACACCGGGAGGAGGGGCGGACACCGGGAGGAGGGACGGACCTCGGGTAGCTACTTCCAATAATGATGTATTAATCTCCATGTCCGTTGACACAAACTTCATCGGTCGGTGTGTTGCAGCTTGAGAATCGGCATGTTAGATTTACTCAGATTTACTTTTTATTAAACTGTTTATAAAATTAAAAAAATGTTTTTAAAAATCAGGCCCTATTAATTTCTAAGTACTTTTAACTCGGATCTCGTACCTGCGCACACGGACAGAGAATTGCGCAGTTTGTACGCAAAATGTGTGCATGTTGGCAGGTCTGCATCTCATTGGTTATACCCACGTGGGTGATTGAAAGATGAACTGAGGTGGGTCGTGGTAATACACCTTATTATGAAAGTTAGATGCCAATCGCCATATTAAGCCCAAAGAAAAATCCTGGAAGGAGGAGAGATGACTAGAAATGATTAGTTTTACCGTTTTATGTGTGGATTAATTGTGGAAGTAGAGGACCTTGTGCATTTCAGGTAAAATAACAACTCAACGTTTATATCCCAGGTCAAATTAGCTAGCAACAGCAAGCTAAATAGGACAAATTAGCTAACAACAAAAAGCTAAATAGGACAAATTAGCTAGCAACTGCAAGCTAGCTAAATAGGACAAATTAGCTAGCAACTGCAAGCTAGCTAAATAGGACAAATTAGCTAGCAACAGCAAGCTAAATAGGACAAATTAGCTAGCACTTGCAAGCTAGCTAAATAGGACAAATTAGCTAGCAACTGCAACCTAAATAGGACAAATTAGCTAGCAACTGCAAGCTAGCTAAATAGGACAAATTTGCTAGCAACAGCAAGCTAAATAGGACAAATTAGCTAGCAACTGCAAGCTAAATAGGACAAATTAGCTAGCAACTGCAAGCTAGCTAGCTAAATTGCCATAAATGTTTAATGCTTTTCGACATGTCCCCAAATTAATATAATTGGTTCAGAGTTTTGATATTTCAACCTGCGGATCCTGGTCTCCTTTGGTGTGGGGCACGGTGTTAGAATTCCATTTAACATAAAATGGCACCAAAAAATGTATCCCTTTTTATTGTACCACCACAATCTGTTCTTAGGACGAAACGAAAAAAATGACTTGTGTAGAAAGTAAGTAAGAGAAAAAAAATGGCAACTTCTGACTATTTCTGATTTGGCGTTTGATGACAACGGAATACACTGCCCAGCCTTACATCATTAGAAAGAGGAGATTCTCATGATTAAAATGGTGTCCAAATTTAAAATCAATATAGATATTGCGAAATAGACAAGACGCGTATATTTCCCCCATAGGAAACAACGGGACGACCTCAGAGTTCTGAAATAGACAAGACACGTATATTTCCCCCATAGGAAACAACGGGACGACCTCAGAGTTCTGAAATAGACAAGACACGTATATTTCCCCCATAGGAAACAACGGGACGACCTCAGCGTCATGTGTTGTTTACATTTGAACTATAAACAACGTCAGGTGTCATTGACAACAATAGCAGAGCAGCCATTGTGACGTAGGACATAGAACGTTCAGAAGGAGACTTTTTATTTTATATTTTATTTCACCTTTATTTAACCAGGTATTTATATATTATATATATATAACCCTACCTTTATTTAACCAGGTATTTATATATTATATATATATAACCCTAACCCTTTATTTAACCAGGTATTTATATATTATATATATATAACCCTACCTTTATTTAACCAGGTATTTATATATTATATATATATAACCCTAACCCTTTATTTAACCAGGTATTTATATATTATATATATATAACCCTACCTTTATTTAACCAGGTATTTATATATTATATATATATAACCCTAACCCTTTATTTAACCAGGTATTTATATATTATATATATATAACCCTACCTTTATTTAACCAGGTATTTATATATTATATATATATATAACCCTAACCCTTTATTTAACCAGGTCAGATGAGAACAAGTTGTCATTTACTATTGCGACCTGGCCAAGCTAAAGCAAAGCAGTGCGACACAAACAACAACACAGAGTTACACATGGAATAAACAAACATACAGTCAATAACACAATAGGAAAACAAAAAGTCTGTATACAGTGTGTGCAAATTGCGTGAGGAGGTAATACTACTTCAAAATACTACAAAAATAGGCCATAGTAGCGAGGTATTTACAACACGTTGCTCAATAGAACTAATATCAGCTGGCAGGTTGAAAAATGCCATAAATTAAAGACTGTTTTTTTAGTGATTACTCAAACTGCGGCAAGCATCTGGGACATATGGTAATATTATGAAACTGTGCTTCACAGCGGATGCAATGAACTAGTTTTTAATCAGAAAAAAGCATTATTAAAAATGTGTTAGTAGCTAGTTAATATTTTTAGCATCCTGTAAATCGGAGTGTCAGTTATAAATTAGCCAGTTTTTGCAGCATATCAAATGTATGTGATTAATCAAACCTTAATAATGCATTTAAATAATCAAACCAATAGTCATATTTACTTACTTTACGTCTCAAATTGACTTCTGCTTTGAAAGTTGAAACAAGAACGTTAAAGATGAATGTTCTTTTGGTTCTGGTTCAGTATATGACTTCTATGATGAAATCAAAGTTAATTATACTCCCACATGTACATCGCCACCTAGTGGATGCAGGTTGCCATCAACATAAATGTTGCAGTACAAACGTGTGTAAAGGAGTGGTTGATGAATATGAGTAATGGAAATATGTGAGTATTGAAATGTTGAGCAAGTTTGGACAGCTCTTTTAATAACTATACTGAAAGAAGACTTTGTAGTTGAATGGTAAAAGAGTTGGGAAAGAGTAACGTAAATCAAATTTTATTTGTCACATACGCATGGTTAGCAGATGTTAATGCAAGTGTAGCGAAATGCTTGTGCTTCTAGTTCTGACCGTGCAGTAATATCTAAAGTACATCTCTGGAGGGAGTAGATCCTCTCGGAAGAGGGAACGCAACACCCTGCTTCAACTCAACTCAACTGTGAAAGAAGTATGGGACTGTAGGTGGAGGTAAAGAGGTATGGGACTGTAGGTGGAGGTATAGAGGTATGGGACTGTAGGTGGAGGTAAAGAGGTATGGGACTGTAGGTGGAGGTAAAGAGGTATGGGACTGTAGGTGGAGGTAAAGAGGTATGGGACTGTAGGTGGAGGTAAAGAGGTATGGGACTGTAGGTGGAGGTAAAGAGGTATGTGACTGTAGGTGGAGGTAAAGAGGTATGGGACTGTAGGTGGAGGTAAAGAGGTATGTGACTGTAGGTGGAGGTAAAGATGTATGTGACTGTAGGTGGAGGTAAAGAGGTATGGGACTGTAGGTGGAGGTAAAGAGGTATGGGACTGTAGGTGGCGGTAAAGAGGTATGGGACTGTAGGTGGAGGTAAAGAGGTATGGGACTGTAGGTGGAGGTAAAGAGGTATGGGACTGTAGGTGGAGGTAAAGAGGTATGTGACTGTAGGTGGAGGTAAAGAGGTATGGGACTGTAGGTGGAGGTAAAGAGGTATGTGACTGTAGGTGGAGGTAAAGATGTATGTGACTGTAGGTGGAGGTAAAGAGGTATGGGACTGTAGGTGGAGGTAAAGAGGTATGGGACTGTAGGTGGAGGTAAAGAGGTATGGGACTGTAGGTGGAGGTAAAGAGGTATGGGACTGTAGGTGGAGGTAAAGAGGTATGGGACTGTAGGTGGAGGTAAAGAGGTATGGGACTGTAGGTGGAGGTAAAGAGGTATGGGACTGTAGGTGGAGGTAAAGAGGTATGGGACTGTAGGTGGAGGTAAAGAGGTATGGGACTGTAGGTGGAGGTAAAGAGGTATGGGACTGTAGGTGGAGGTAAAGAGGTATGGGACTGTAGGTGGAGGTAAAGAGGTATGGGACTATAGGTGGAGGTAAAGAGGTATGGGACTGTAGGTGGAGGTAAAGAGGTATGGGACTGTAGGTGGAGGTAAAGAGGTATGGGACTGTAGGTGGAGGTAAAGAGGTATGGGACTGTAGGTGGAGGTAAAGAGGTATGGGACTGTAGGTGGAGGTAAAGAGGTATGGGACTGTAGGTGGAGGTAAAGAGGTATGGGACTGTAGGTGGAGGTATAGAGGTATGGGACTGTAGGTGGAGGTAAAGAGGTATGGGACTGTAGGTGGAGGTAAAGAGGTAAGGGACTGTAGGTGGAGGTAAAGAGGTATGGGACTATAGGTGGAGGTAAAGAGGTATGGGACTGTAGGTGGAGGTAAAGAGGTATGGGACTGTAGGTGGAGGTAAAGAGGTATGGGACTGTAGGTGGAGGTAAAGAGGTATGGGACTGTAGGTGGAGGTAAAGAGGTATGGGACTGTAGGTGGAGGTAAAGCGGTGTGGGACTGTAGGTGGAGGTAAAGAGGTGTGGGACTGTAGGTGGAGGTAAAGCGGTGTGGGACTGTAGTTGGAGGTAAAGCGGTGTGGGACTGTAGGTGGAGGTAAAGAGGTGTGGGACTGTAGGTGGAGGTAAAGAGGTATGGGACTGTAGGTGGAGGTAAAGAGGTATGTGACTGTAGGTGGAGGTAAAGAGGTATGGGACTGTAGGTGTGATTAAGGATGACAAAGGCAGAGAATGGTACCGTTTACAGGGAATTTATTCCGTCACACGGTCATTTTGGAGAAAAGGGGCTGGACGGAAGCAAAGAAAGTAAATTTCAAAGCCCCCCCTCCTACCTTACCTGCCCACCCACTACTTACCTAACTTAGCACCACCTGGTGCTCTAACCAAAATACAGGGGTGGTCCACCCAGGTCTTACCTAGTGTGTATAGACAGTAAATACTACAGGTTATGTATGCCCACAGGCCTCTTGCCTAAGCACTCCCTAGGTGCCTTCCCCTTCCCCCCTGGGAACACATTAAACAGAATCATACAAACATAAGTAATCAATTTCAAGAATCAAAAACACTGCATCCTATTGGCACACACATACCTCAGAGGTTACAAAAATACTTAACAAAACCTCTCTCTCTCTCTCTCTCTCTCTCTCTCTCTCTCTCTCTCTCTCTCTCTCTCTCTCTCTCTCTCTCTCTCTCTCTCTCTCTCTCTCTCTCTCTCTCTCTCTCTCTCTCTCTCTTCAATTCAATTCAATTCAAGGGGCTTTATTGGCATGGGAAACATGTGTTAACATTGCCAAAGCAAGTGAGGTAGATATTATACAAAAGTGAAATAAACAATACAAATTAACAGTAAACATTACACATACAGAAGTTTCAAAACAATAAAGACATTACAAATGTTATATTATATATATACAGTGTTGTAACAATGTACAAATGGTTAAAGCACACAAGTTAAAATAAATAAGCATAAATATGGGTTGTATTTACAATGGTGTTTGTTCTTCACTGGTTGCCCTTTTCTTGTGGCAACAGGTCACAAATCTTGCTGCTGTGATGTCACACTGTGGAATTTCTCCCAGTAGATATGGGAGTTTATCAAAATTGGATTTGTTTTCAAATTCTTTGTGGATCTGTGTAATCTGAGGGAAATATGTCTCTCTAATATGGTCATACATTGGGCAGGAGGTTAGGAAGTGCAGCTCAGTTTCCACCTCATTTTGTGGGCAGTGAGCACATAGCCTGTCTTCTCTTGAGAGCCATGTCTGCCTACGGCGGCCTTTCTCAATAGCAAGGCTATGCTCACTGAGTCTGTACATAGTCAAAGCTTTCCTTAAGTTTGGGTCAGTCACAGTGGTCAGGTATTCTGCCACTGCGTACTCTCTGTTTAGGGCCAAATAGCATTCTAGTTTGCTCTGTTTTTTTGTTAATTCTTTCCAATGTGTCAAGTAATTATCTTTTTGTTTTCTCATGATTTGGTTGGGTCTAATTGTGCTGTTGTCCTGGGGCTCTGTGGGGTGTGTTTGTGTTTGTGAACAGAGCCCCAGGACCAGCTTGCTTAGGGGACTCTTCTCCAGGTTCATCTCTCTGTAGGTGATGGCTTTGTTATGGAAGGTTTGGGAATCGCTTCCTTTTTGGTGGTTGTAGAATTTAACGTCTCTTTTCTGGATTTTGATAATTAGTGGTTATCTGCTCTGCATGCATTATTTGGTGTTCTACGTTGTACACGGAGGATATTTTTGCAGAATTCTGCATGCAGAGTCTCGATTTGGTGTTTGTCCCATTTTGTGAAATCTTGGTTGGTGAGCGGACCCCAGACCTCACAACCATAAAGGGCAATGGGCTCTATGACTGATTCAAGTATTTTTAGCCAGATCCTAATTGGTATGTTGAAATTTATGTTCCTTTTGATGACATAGAAGGCCCTTCTTGCCTTGTCTCTCAGATCTCTCTCTCTCTCTCTCTCTCTCTCTCTCGTGTTTTGCAGTGTTGAGGTACAGTTATGTAGAACAGTTCTAATTGCTCTTAAATCTCTTTAAGTGTTGAAAAATTCCAGTAACTTTCCCCAAACTCCCAGCTTTTCCAGAAATCAGGAATCTTGCAAGTACAACCCTCATCTGTCCTCTCTCACTGTGATGGCCATTCATTCACTGTTCATTTATATCCACTAGAGGGCAGCAGTGTAATGTCTTTTAAGTGTTTGTAATATTCCCTATGGGGAAAAATGAACGGTGGAAAAACAATTAGACCCATTTTCCAGTTTGACCACAAGGTTTTATGGGTATTATGACAACTCCACTGTGGGGCTCTATAGAGGCCCAGCCACATGTGTACATGCTGATAAATAAAACTGTTGCAGGCCAAAATGACTGGGAGAAATATCACACATTGTAAAATAATGCTTTTTATTCAGTCCATGTAAATACATTTGACCATCATGCTTATCGGTTTATAGGTTCATTTGCCTAATTTAGTGGAATAAAATTGACCTGTGTGTATTTTGATTAATCATCATGTATCTTATTTATCCAACAGACCTATCACACGTGCACAGCATACAGAGCCTATTTAGAGAGTGATTATACCCTGCTGCTCCTCAGCTGGTTGCTGCTGGAGTAAAACATGAGCTTTTAGAAGACCATTCATCTCAATTGGTAATTGACTGGTGAACGGGGAGGCGGGGCTTCAAGGTGAACGGGGAGACGGGGCTTCAAGGTGAACGGGGAGACGGGGCTTCAAGGTGAACGGGGAGGCGGGGCTTCAAGGTGAACGGGGAGACGGTGCTTCAAGGTGAACGGGGAGGCGGGGCTTCAAGGTGAACGGGGAGACGGGGCTTCAAGGTGAACGGGGAGACGGGGCTTCAAGGTGAACGGGGAGACGGGGCTTCAAGGTGAACGGGGAGACGGTGCTTCAAGGTGAACAGGGAGGCGGGGCTTCAAAGTGAACGGGGAGACGGCGCTTCAAGGTGAACGGGGAGACGGGGCTTCAAGGTGAACGGGGAGGCGGGGCTTCAAGGTGAACGGGGAGACGGGGCTTCAAGGTGAACGGGGAGGCGGGGCTTCAAGGTGAACGGGGAGACGGTGCTTCAAGGTGAACGGGGAGGCGGGGCTTCAAGGTGAACGGGGAGACGGGGCTTCAAGGTGAACGGGGAGACGGGGCTTCAAGGTGAACGGGGAGACGGGGCTTCAAGGTGAACGGGGAGACGGTGCTTCAAGGTGAACAGGGAGGCGGGGCTTCAAAGTGAACGGGGAGACGGCGCTTCAAGGTGAACGGGGAGACGGGGCTTCAAGGTGAACGGGGAGGCGGGGCTTCAAGGTGAACGGGGAGACGGGGCTTCAAGGTGAACGGGGAGGCGGTGCTTCAAGGTGAACGGGGAGGCGGGGCTTCAAGGTGAACGGGGAGACGGGGCTTCAAGGTGAACGGGGAGACGGGGCTTCAAGGTGAACGGGGAGACGGGGCTTCAAGGTGAACGGGGAGGCGGGGCTTCAAGGTGAACGGGGAGGCGGGGCTTCAAGGTGAACGGGGAGGCGGGGCTTCAAGGTGAACGGGGAGACGGGGCTTCAAGGTGAACGGGGAGACGGTGCTTCAAGGTGAACGGGGAGGCGGGGCTTCAAGGTGAACGGGGAGGCGGGGCTTCAAGGTGAACGGGAGACGGAGCTTCAAGGTGAACGGGGAGGCGGTGCTTCAAGGTGAACGGGGAGGCGGTGCTTCAAGGTGGACGGGAGACGGAGCTTCAAGGTGAACGGGGAGGCGGTGCTTCAAGGTGAACGGGGAGGCGGGGCTTCAAGGTGAACGGGGAGACGGGGCTTCAAGGTGAACGGGGAGACGGTGCTTCAAGGTGAACGGGGAGGCGGGGCTTCAAGGTGAACGGGGAGGCGGGGCTTCAAGGTGAACGGGAGACGGAGCTTCAAGGTGAACGGGGAGGCGGTGCTTCAAGGTGAACGGGGAGGCGGTGCTTCAAGGTGGACGGGAGACGGAGCTTCAAGGTGAACGGGAGACGGAGCTTCAAGGTGAACGGGAGACGGAGCTTCAAGGTGAACGGGAGACGGCGCTTCAAGGTGAACGGGAGACGGGGCTTCAAGGTGAACGGGGAGACGGGGCTTCAAGGTGAACGGGGAGACGGTGCTTCAAGGTGAACGGGAGACGGCGCTTCAAGGTGAACGGGGAGACGGCGCTTCAAGGTGAACGGGGAGGCGGCGCTTCAAGGTGAACGGGAGGCGGCGCTTCAAGGTGAACGGGGAGGCGGCGCTTCAAGGTGAACGGGAGACGGAGCTTCAAGGTGAACGGGGAGGCGGCGCTTCAAGGTGAACGGGAGACGGCGCTTCAAGGTGAACGGGGAGACGGCGCTTCAAGGTGAACGGGAGGCGGCGCTTCAAGGTGAACGGGAGACGGTGCTTCAAGGTGAACGGGGAGGCGGCGCTTCAAGGTGAACGGGGAGACGGCGCTTCAAGGTGAACGGGGAGGCGGGGCTTCAAGGTGAACGGGGAGACGGCGCTTCAAGGTGAACGGGGAGACGGCGCTTCAAGGTGAACGGGGAGGCGGGGCTTCAAGGTGAACGGGGAGACGGGGCTTCAAGGTGAACGGGGAGACGGCGCTTCAAGGTGAACGGGGAGGCGGGGCTTCAAGGTGAACGGGGAGACGGTGCTTCAAGGTGAACGGGGAGACGGTGCTTCAAGGTGAACGGGGAGACGGTGCTTCAAGGTGAACGGGGAGACGGTGCTTCAAGGTGAACGGGGAGACGGTGCTTCAAGGTGAACGGGGAGACGGGGCTTCAAGGTGAACGGGGAGACGGTGCTTCAAGGTGAACGGGGAGGCGGGGCTTCAAGGTGAACGGGAGACGGCGCTTCAAGGTGAACGGGGAGACGGGGCTTCAAGGTGAACGGGGAGACGGTGCTTCAAGGTGAACGGGGAGGCGGGGCTTCAAGGTGAACGGGGAGACGGTGCTTCAAGGTGAACGGGGAGACGGGGCTTCAAGGTGAACGGGGAGACGGCGCTTCAAGGTGAACGGGGAGGCGGGGCTTCAAGGTGAACGGGGAGACGGTGCTTCAAGGTGAACGGGGAGGCGGGGTTTCAAGGTGAACGGGAGACGGCGCTTCAAGGTGAACGGGGAGACGGCGCTTCAAGGTGAACGGGAGACGGCGCTTCAAGGTGAACGGGAGGCGGTGCTTCAAGGTGAACGGGAGACGGCGCTTCAAGGTGAACGGGAGACGGTGCTTCAAGGTGAACGGGGAGACGGCGCTTCAAGGTGAACGGGAGACGGTGCTTCAAGGTGAACGGGAGGCGGTGCTTCAAGGTGAACGGGGAGACGGCGCTTCAAGGTGAACGGGAGACGGTGCTTCAAGGTGAACGGGAGACGGCGCTTCAAGGTGAACGGGGAGACGGCGCTTCAAGGTGAACGGGAGACGGTGCTTCAAGGTGAACGGGAGACGGCGCTTCAAGGTGAACGGGGAGACGGCGCTTCAAGGTGAACGGGAGACGGCGTTTCAAGGTGAACGGGAGACGGCGCTTCAAGGTGAACGGGGAGGCGGCGCTTCAAGGTGAACGGGAGACGGCGCTTCAAGGTGAACGGGAGACGGCGCTTCAAGGTGAACGGGAGACGGCGCTTCAAGGTGAACGGGAGACGGCGCTTCAAGGTGAACGGGAGGCGGCGCTTCAAGGTGAACGGGGAGACGGCGCTTCAAGGTGAACGGGAGACGGCGCTTCAAGGTGAACGGGAGGCGGCCCTTCAAGGTGAACGGGAGGCGGCGCTTCAAGGTGAACGGGAGACGGCGCTTCAAGGTGAACGGGGACACGGCGCTTCAAGGTGAACGGGGAGGCGGCGCTTCAAGGTGAACGGGAGACGGCGCTTCAAGGTGAACGGGAGGCGGCGCTTCAAGGTGAATGGGAGACGGCGCTTCAAGGTGAATGGGGAGACGGCGCTTCAAGGTGAACGGGGAGACGGCGCTTCAAGGTGAACGGGAGACGGCGCTTCAAGGTGAACGGGAGACGGCGCTTCAAGGTGAACGGGAGACGGCGCTTCAAGGTGAACGGGAGGCGGCGCTTCAAGGTGAACGGGAGACGGCGCTTCAAGGTGAACGGGGAGACGGCGCTTCAAGGTGAACGGGGAGACGGTGCTTCAAGGTGAACGGGAGACGGCGCTTCAAGGTGAACGGGAGGCGGCGCTTCAAGGTGAACGGGGAGACGGCGCTTCAAGGTGAACGGGAGACGGCGCTTCAAGGTGAACGGGGACACGGCGCTTCAAGGTGAACGGGGAGGCGGCGCTTCAAGGTGAACGGGGAGACGGCGCTTCAAGGTGAACGGGAGACGGCGCTTCAAGGTGAACGGGGAGACGGCGCTTCAAGGTGAACGGGAGACGGCGCTTCAAGGTGAACGGGGACACGGCGCTTCAAGGTGAACGGGGAGGCGGCGCTTCAAGGTGAACGGGAGACGGTGCTTCAAGGTGAACGGGGAGACGGCGCTTCAAGGTGAACGGGAGACGGCGCTTCAAGGTGAACGGGGAGACGGTGCTTCAAGGTGAACGGGAGGCGGCGCTTCAAGGTGAACGGGGAGACGGCGCTTCAAGGTGAACGGGAGACGGCGCTTCAAGGTGAACGGGAGGCGGCGCTTCAAGGTGAACGGGAGACGGCGCTTCAAGGTGAACGGGGAGACGGCGCTTCAAGGTGAACGGGGAGACGGTGCTTCAAGGTGAACGGGAGACGGCGCTTCAAGGTGAACGGGAGGCGGCGCTTCAAGGTGAACGGGGAGACGGCGCTTCAAGGTGAACGGGAGACGGCGCTTCAAGGTGAACGGGGAGACGGCGCTTCAAGGTGAACGGGAGACGGCGCTTCAAGGTGAACGGGGACACGGCGCTTCAAGGTGAACGGGGAGGCGGCGCTTCAAGGTGAACGGGGAGGCGGCGCTTCAAGGTGAACGGGGACACGGCGCTTCAAGGTGAACGGGAGACGGCGCTTCAAGGTGAACGGGAGGCGGCGCTTCAAGGTGAACGGGGACACGGCGCTTCAAGGTGAACGGGGAGGCGGCGCTTCAAGGTGAACGGGGAGACGGCGCTTCAAGGTGAACGGGAGACGGCGCTTCAAGGTGAACGGGGAGACGGCGCTTCAAGGTGAACGGGAGACGGCGCTTCAAGGTGAACGGGGACACGGCGCTTCAAGGTGAACGGGGAGGCGGCGCTTCAAGGTGAACGGGAGACGGTGCTTCAAGGTGAACGGGGAGACGGCGCTTCAAGGTGAACGGGAGACGGCGCTTCAAGGTGAACGGGGAGACGGTGCTTCAAGGTGAACGGGAGGCGGCGCTTCAAGGTGAACGGGGAGACGGCGCTTCAAGGTGAACGGGAGACGGCGCTTCAAGGTGAACGGGAGGCGGCGCTTCAAGGTGAACGGGAGACGGCGCTTCAAGGTGAACGGGGAGACGGCGCTTCAAGGTGAACGGGGAGACGGTGCTTCAAGGTGAACGGGAGACGGCGCTTCAAGGTGAACGGGAGGCGGCGCTTCAAGGTGAACGGGGAGACGGCGCTTCAAGGTGAACGGGAGACGGCGCTTCAAGGTGAACGGGGAGACGGCGCTTCAAGGTGAACGGGAGACGGCGCTTCAAGGTGAACGGGGACACGGCGCTTCAAGGTGAACGGGGAGGCGGCGCTTCAAGGTGAACGGGGAGGCGGCGCTTCAAGGTGAACGGGGACACGGCGCTTCAAGGTGAACGGGAGACGGCGCTTCAAGGTGAACGGGAGGCGGCGCTTCAAGGTGAACGGGGACACGGCGCTTCAAGGTGAACGGGGAGACGGCGCTTCAAGGTGGATGGGGAGACGGTGCTTCAAGGTGAACGGGGAGACGGTGCTTCAAGGTGAACGGGAGACGGCGCTTCAAGGTGAACGGGAGACGGCGCTTCAAGGTGAACGGGGGACGGTGCTTCAAGGTGAACGGGGAGGCGGGGCTTCAAGGTGAACGGGAGACGGTGCTTCAAGGTGAACGGGAGACGGCGCTTCAAGGTGGACGGGGAGACGGCGCTTCAAGGTGAACGGGAGGCGGCGCTTCAAGGTGAACGGGAGGCGGCGCTTCAAGGTGAACGGGGAGGCGGCGCTTCAAGGTGAACGGGGAGACGGCGCTTCAAGGTGAACGGGGAGACGGCGCTTCAAGGTGAACGGGGAGACGGCGCTTCAAGGTGAACGGGAGACGGCGCTTCAAGGTGAACGGGAGGCGGCGCTTCAAGGTGAACGGGGAGGCGGCGCTTCAAGGTGAACGGGGAGACGGCGCTTCAAGGTGAACGGGAGACGGCGCTTCAAGGTGAACGGGAGACGGCGCTTCAAGGTGAACGGGGAGGCGGGGCTTCAAGGTGAACGGGGAGACGGCGCTTCAAGGTGAACGGGAGACGGCGCTTCAAGGTGAACGGGGACACGGCGCTTCAAGGTGAACGGGGAGGCGGCGCTTCAAGGTGAACGGGGAGGCGGCGCTTCAAGGTGAACGGGGACACGGCGCTTCAAGGTGAACGGGAGGCGGCGCTTCAAGGTGAACGGGAGGCGGCGCTTCAAGGTGAACGGGGAGGCGGCGCTTCAAGGTGAACGGGGAGACGGCGCTTCAAGGTGAACGGGAGACGGCGCTTCAAGGTGAACGGGAGACGGCGCTTCAAGGTGAACGGGGAGGCGGGGCTTCAAGGTGAACGGGGAGACGGCGCTTCAAGGTGAACGGGAGACGGCGCTTCAAGGTGAACGGGGACACGGCGCTTCAAGGTGAACGGGGAGGCGGCGCTTCAAGGTGAACGGGGAGGCGGCGCTTCAAGGTGAACGGGGAGACGGCGCTTCAAGGTGGACGGGGAGACGGTGCTTCAAGGTGAACGGGGAGACGGTGCTTCAAGGTGAACGGGAGACGGCGCTTCAAGGTGAACGGGAGACGGCGCTTCAAGGTGAACGGGAGACGGTGCTTCAAGGTGAACGGGGAGGCGGGGCTTCAAGGTGAACGGGAGACGGTGCTTCAAGGTGAACGGGAGACGGCGCTTCAAGGTGGACGGGGAGACGGCGCTTCAAGGTGTACGGGAGACGGCGCTTCAAGGTGAACGGGAGACGGTGCTTCAAGGTGAACGGGGAGACGGCGCTTCAAGGTGAACGGGAGACGGCGCTTCAAGGTGAACGGGAGACGGTGCTTCAAGGTGAACGGGAGACGGCGCTTCAAGGTGAACGGGAGACGGTGCTTCAAGGTGAACGGGGAGGCGGCGCTTCAAGGTGAATGGGAGACGGCGCTTCAAGGTGAACGGGAGACGGTGCTTCAAGGTGAACGGGGAGACGGCGGTTCAAGGTGAACGGGGAGACGGCGCTTCAAGGTGAACGGGGAGGCGGCGCTTCAAGGTGAACGGGAGACGGCGCTTCAAGGTGAACGGGAGACGGTGCTTCAAGGTGAACGGGGAGGCGGCGCTTCAAGGTGAACGGGAGGCGGCGCTTCAAGGTGAACGGGGAGACGGCGCTTCAAGGTGAACGGGAGACGGCGCTTCAAGGTGAACGGGAGGCGGCGCTTCAAGGTGAACGGGAGACGGCGCTTCAAGGTGAACGGGGAGACGGCGCTTCAAGGTGAACGGGGAGACGGTGCTTCAAGGTGAACGGGAGACGGCGCTTCAAGGTGAACGGGAGGCGGCGCTTCAAGGTGAACGGGGAGACGGCGCTTCAAGGTGAACGGGAGACGGCGCTTCAAGGTGAACGGGGAGACGGCGCTTCAAGGTGAACGGGAGACGGCGCTTCAAGGTGAACGGGGACACGGCGCTTCAAGGTGAACGGGGAGGCGGCGCTTCAAGGTGAACGGGGAGGCGGCGCTTCAAGGTGAACGGGGACACGGCGCTTCAAGGTGAACGGGAGACGGCGCTTCAAGGTGAACGGGAGGCGGCGCTTCAAGGTGAACGGGGACACGGCGCTTCAAGGTGAACGGGGAGACGGCGCTTCAAGGTGGATGGGGAGACGGTGCTTCAAGGTGAACGGGGAGACGGTGCTTCAAGGTGAACGGGAGACGGCGCTTCAAGGTGAACGGGAGACGGCGCTTCAAGGTGAACGGGAGACGGTGCTTCAAGGTGAACGGGGAGGCGGGGCTTCAAGGTGAACGGGAGACGGTGCTTCAAGGTGAACGGGAGACGGCGCTTCAAGGTGGACGGGGAGACGGCGCTTCAAGGTGAACGGGAGGCGGCGCTTCAAGGTGAACGGGAGGCGGCGCTTCAAGGTGAACGGGAAGGCGGCGCTTCAAGGTGAACGGGGAGACGGCGCTTCAAGGTGAACGGGGAGACGGCGCTTCAAGGTGAACGGGGAGACGGCGCTTCAAGGTGAACGGGAGACGGCGCTTCAAGGTGAACGGGAGGCGGCGCTTCAAGGTGAACGGGGAGGCGGCGCTTCAAGGTGAACGGGGAGACGGCGCTTCAAGGTGAACGGGAGACGGCGCTTCAAGGTGAACGGGAGACGGCGCTTCAAGGTGAACGGGGAGGCGGGGCTTCAAGGTGAACGGGGAGACGGCGCTTCAAGGTGAACGGGAGACGGCGCTTCAAGGTGAACGGGGACACGGCGCTTCAAGGTGAACGGGGAGGCGGCGCTTCAAGGTGAACGGGGAGGCGGCGCTTCAAGGTGAACGGGGACACGGCGCTTCAAGGTGAACGGGAGGCGGCGCTTCAAGGTGAACGGGAGGCGGCGCTTCAAGGTGAACGGGGAGGCGGCGCTTCAAGGTGAACGGGGAGACGGCGCTTCAAGGTGAACGGGAGACGGCGCTTCAAGGTGAACGGGAGACGGCGCTTCAAGGTGAACGGGGAGGCGGGGCTTCAAGGTGAACGGGGAGACGGCGCTTCAAGGTGAACGGGAGACGGCGCTTCAAGGTGAACGGGGACACGGCGCTTCAAGGTGAACGGGGAGGCGGCGCTTCAAGGTGAACGGGGAGGCGGCGCTTCAAGGTGAACGGGGAGACGGCGCTTCAAGGTGGACGGGGAGACGGTGCTTCAAGGTGAACGGGGAGACGGTGCTTCAAGGTGAACGGGAGACGGCGCTTCAAGGTGAACGGGAGACGGCGCTTCAAGGTGAACGGGAGACGGTGCTTCAAGGTGAACGGGGAGGCGGGGCTTCAAGGTGAACGGGAGACGGTGCTTCAAGGTGAACGGGAGACGGCGCTTCAAGGTGGACGGGGAGACGGCGCTTCAAGGTGTACGGGAGACGGCGCTTCAAGGTGAACGGGAGACGGTGCTTCAAGGTGAACGGGGAGACGGCGCTTCAAGGTGAACGGGAGACGGCGCTTCAAGGTGAACGGGAGACGGTGCTTCAAGGTGAACGGGAGACGGCGCTTCAAGGTGAACGGGAGACGGTGCTTCAAGGTGAACGGGGAGGCGGCGCTTCAAGGTGAATGGGAGACGGCGCTTCAAGGTGAACGGGAGACGGTGCTTCAAGGTGAACGGGGAGACGGCGGTTCAAGGTGAACGGGGAGACGGCGCTTCAAGGTGAACGGGGAGGCGGCGCTTCAAGGTGAACGGGAGACGGCGCTTCAAGGTGAACGGGAGACGGTGCTTCAAGGTGAACGGGGAGGCGGCGCTTCAAGGTGAACGGGGAGGCGGCGCTTCAAGGTGAACGGGAGACGGCGCTTTAAGGTGAACGGGAGGCGGCGGTTCAAGGTGAACGGGGAGGCGGGGCTTCAAGGTGAACGGGAGACGGAGCTTCAAGGTGAACGGGGAGACGGTGCTTCAAGGTGAACGGGGAGGCGGGGCTTCAAGGTGAACGGGAGACGGAGCTTCAAGGTGAACGGGGAGACGGAGCTTCAAGGTGAACGGGGAGACGGGGCTTCAAGGTGAACGGGAGACGGTGCTTCAAGGTGAACGGGAGACGGTGCTTCAAGGTGAACGGGGAGGCGGGGCTTCAAGGTGAACGGGAGACGGAGCTTCAAGGTGAACGGGGAGACGGAGCTTCAAGGTGAACGGGAGACGGCGCTTCAAGGTGAACGGGAGACGGTGCTTCAAGGTGAACGGAAGACGGCGCTTCAAGGTGAACGGGAGACGGCGGTTCAAGGTGAACGGGAGACGGCGCTTCAAGGTGAACGGGAGACGGCGCTTCAAGGTGAACGGGGAGGCGGGGCTTCAAGGTGAACGG
The DNA here is from genome assembly GCF_045679555.1 of Salvelinus alpinus. Classification (NCBI taxonomy): domain Eukaryota; kingdom Metazoa; phylum Chordata; class Actinopteri; order Salmoniformes; family Salmonidae; genus Salvelinus; species Salvelinus alpinus. Next base: position 46,237,806 of record NC_092113.1, on the reverse strand, counting down.
GGAGACGGCGCTTCAAGGTGAACGGGAGACGGCGCTTCAAGGTGAACGGGAGACGGCGCTTCAAGGTGAACGGGGAGGCGGGGCTTCAAGGTGAACGGGGAGACGGCGCTTCAAGGTGAACGGGAGACGGCGCTTCAAGGTGAACGGGACACGGTGCTTCAAGGTGAACGGGGAGGCGGGGCTTCAAGGTGAACGGGGAGACGGTGCTTCAAGGTGAACGGGAGGCGGCGCTTCAAGGTGAACGGGGAGGCGGCGCTTCAAGGTGAACGGGGAGACGGCGCTTCAAGGTGAACTGGGAGACGGCGCTTCAAGGTGAACTGGGAGACGGTGCTTCAAGGTGAACGGGAGACGGCGCTTCAAGGTGAACGGGAGACGGCGGTTCAAGGTGAACGGGGAGACGGCGCTTCAAGGTGAACGGGGAGGCGGCGCTTCAAGGTGAACGGGAGACGGCGCTTCAAGGTGAACGGGAGACGGTGCTTCAAGGTGAACGGGGAGGCGGCGCTTCAAGGTGAACGGGGAGGCGGCGCTTCAAGGTGAACGGGAGACGGCGCTTTAAGGTGAACGGGAGGCGGCGGTTCAAGGTGAACGGGGAGGCGGGGCTTCAAGGTGAACGGGAGACGGAGCTTCAAGGTGAACGGGGAGACGGTGCTTCAAGGTGAACGGGGAGGCGGGGCTTCAAGGTGAACGGGAGACGGAGCTTCAAGGTGAACGGGGAGACGGAGCTTCAAGGTGAACGGGGAGACGGGGCTTCAAGGTGAACGGGAGACGGTGCTTCAAGGTGAACGGGAGACGGTGCTTCAAGGTGAACGGGGAGGCGGGGCTTCAAGGTGAACGGGAGACGGAGCTTCAAGGTGAACGGGGAGACGGAGCTTCAAGGTGAACGGGAGACGGCGCTTCAAGGTGAACGGGAGACGGTGCTTCAAGGTGAACGGGAGACGGTGCTTCAAGGTGAACGGGAGACGGCGCTTCAAGGTGAACGGGAGACGGCGGTTCAAGGTGAACGGGAGACGGCGCTTCAAGGTGAACGGGAGACGGCGCTTCAAGGTGAACGGGGAGGCGGGGCTTCAAGGTGAACGGGGAGACGGCGCTTCAAGGTGAACGGGAGACGGCGCTTCAAGGTGAACGGGAGACGGCGCTTCAAGGTGAACGGGGAGGCGGGGCTTCAAGGTGAACGGGGAGACGGCGCTTCAAGGTGAACGGGAGACGGCGCTTCAAGGTGAACGGGACACGGTGCTTCAAGGTGAACGGGGAGGCGGGGCTTCAAGGTGAACGGGGAGACGGTGCTTCAAGGTGATCGGGAGGCGGCGCTTCAAGGTGAACGGGGAGGCGGCGCTTCAAGGTGAACGGGGAGACGGCGCTTCAAGGTGAACTGGGAGACGGCGCTTCAAGGTGAACTGGGAGACGGTGCTTCAAGGTGAACGGGAGACGGCGCTTCAAGGTGAACGGGAGACGGTGCTTCAAGGTGAACGGGAGACGGCGCTTCAAGGTGAACGGGGAGGCGGGGCTTCAAGGTGAACGGGGAGACGGCGCTTCAAGGTGAACGGGAGACGGCGCTTCAAGGTGAACGGGACACGGTGCTTCAAGGTGAACGGGGAGGCGGGGCTTCAAGGTGAACGGGGAGACGGTGCTTCAAGGTGAACGGGAGGCGGCGCTTCAAGGTGAACGGGGAGGCGGCGCTTCAAGGTGAACGGGGAGACGGCGCTTCAAGGTGAACTGGGAGACGGCGCTTCAAGGTGAACTGGGAGACGGTGCTTCAAGGTGAACGGGAGACGGCGCTTCAAGGTGAACGGGAGACGGCGGTTCAAGGTGAACGGGGAGACGGCGCTTCAAGGTGAACGGGGAGGCGGCGCTTCAAGGTGAACGGGAGACGGCGCTTCAAGGTGAACGGGAGACGGTGCTTCAAGGTGAACGGGGAGGCGGCGCTTCAAGGTGAACGGGGAGGCGGCGCTTCAAGGTGAACGGGAGACGGCGCTTTAAGGTGAACGGGAGGCGGCGGTTCAAGGTGAACGGGGAGGCGGGGCTTCAAGGTGAACGGGAGAAAGGAGCTTCAAGGTGAACGGGGAGAAGGTGCTTCAAGGTGAACGGGGAGGCGGGGCTTCAAGGTGAACGGGAGACGGAGCTTCAAGGTGAACGGGGAGACGGAGCTTCAAGGTGAACGGGGAGACGGGGCTTCAAGGTGAACGGGAGACGGCGCTTCAAGGTGAACGGGAGACGGTGCTTCAAGGTGAACGGGAGACGGCGCTTCAAGGTGAACGGAGAGACGGCGCTTCAAGGTGAACGGGAGACGGCGCTTCAAGGTGAACGGGAGACGGCGCTTCAAGGTGAACGGGGAGGCGGGGCTTCAAGGTGAACGGGGAGACGGCGCTTCAAGGTGAACGGGAGACGGCGCTTCAAGGTGAACGGGACACGGTGCTTCAAGGTGAACGGGGAGGCGGGGCTTCAAGGTGAACGGGGAGACGGTGCTTCAAGGTGAACGGGAGGCGGCGCTTCAAGGTGAACGGGGAGGCGGCGCTTCAAGGTGAACGGGGAGACGGCGCTTCAAGGTGAACTGGGAGACGGCGCTTCAAGGTGAACTGGGAGACGGTGCTTCAAGGTGAACGGGAGACGGCGCTTCAAGGTGAACGGGAGACGGTGCTTCAAGGTGAATGGGAGACGGTGCTTCAAGGTGAACGGGAGACGGAGCTTCAAGGTGAACGGGAGACGGAGCTTCAAGGTGAACGGGAGACGGTGCTTGAAGGTGAACGGGAGACGGTGCTTCAAGGTGAACGGGGAGACGGCGCTTCAAGGTGTACGGGGAGGCGGGGCTTCAAGGTGAACAGGAGACGGCGCTTCAAGGTGAACGGGAGACGGTGCTTCAAGGTGAACGGGAGACGGTGCTTCAAGGTGAACGGGAGACGGGGCTTCAAGGTGAACGGGGAGACGGTGCTTCAAGGTGAACGGGGAGACGGGGCTTCAAGGTGAACGGGGAGACGGTGCTTCAAGGTGAACGGGGAGACGGTGCTTCAAGGTGAACTGGGAGACGGCGCTTCAAGGTGAACTGGGAGACGGTGCTTCAAGGTGAACGGGGAGGCGGCGCTTCAAGGTGAACGGGAGACGGCGCTTTAAGGTGAACGGGAGGCGGCGGTTTAAGGTGAACGGGGAGGCGGGGCTTCAAGGTGAACGGGAGACGGAGCTTCAAGGTGAACGGGGAGACGGTGCTTCAAGGTGAACGGGGAGGCGGGGCTTCAAGGTGAACGGGAGACGGAGCTTCAAGGTGAACGGGGAGACGGAGCTTCAAGGTGAACGGGGAGACGGGGCTTCAAGGTGAACGGGAGACGGTGCTTCAAGGTGAACGGGAGACGGTGCTTCAAGGTGAACGGGGAGGCGGGGCTTCAAGGTGAACGGGAGACGGTGCTTCAAGGTGAACGGGAGACGGCGCTTCAAGGTGAACGGGAGACGGGGCTTCAAGGTGAACGGGAGACGGCGCTTCAAGGTGAACGGGGAGGCGGGGCTTCAAGGTGAACGGGGAGACGGCGCTTCAAGGTGAACGGGAGACGGCGCTTCAAGGTGAACGGGAGACGGCGCTTCAAGGTGAACGGGGAGGCGGGGCTTCAAGGTGAACGGGGAGACGGCGCTTCAAGGTGAACGGGAGACGGCGCTTCAAGGTGAACGGGAGACGGTGCTTCAAGGTGAACGGGAGACGGCGCTTCAAGGTGAACGGGAGACGGCGCTTCAAGGTGAACGGGGAGGCGGGGCTTCAAGGTGAACGGGGAGGCGGCGCTTCAAGGTGAACGGGGAGACGGCGCTTCAAGGTGAACTGGGAGACGGCGCTTCAAGGTGAACTGGGAGACGGTGCTTCAAGGTGAACGGGAGACGGCGCTTCAAGGTGAACGGGAGACGGTGCTTCAAGGTGAACGGGAGACGGTGCTTCAAGGTGAACGGGAGACGGAGCTTCAAGGTGAACGGGAGACGGAGCTTCAAGGTGAACGGGAGACGGTGCTTGAAGGTGAACGGGAGACGGTGCTTCAAGGTGAACGGGGAGACGGCGCTTCAAGGTGTACGGGGAGGCGGGGCTTCAAGGTGAACGGGAGACGACGCTTCAAGGTGAACGGGAGACGGTGCTTCAAGGTGAACGGGAGACGGTGCTTCAAGGTGAACGGGAGACGGGGCTTCAAGGTGAACGGGGAGACGGTGCTTCAAGGTGAACGGGGAGACGGTGCTTCAAGGTGAACGGGGAGACGGTGCTTCAAGGTGAACGGGGAGACGGCGCTTCAAGGTGAACAGGGAGACGGTGCTTCAAGGTGAACGGGAGACGGCGCTTCAAGGTGAACTGGGAGACGGCGCTTCAAGGTGAACGGGGAGACGGCGCTTCAAGGTGAACGGGAGACGGCGCTTCAAGGTGAACGGGGAGACGGCGCTTCAAGGTGAACGGGGAGACGGCGCTTCAAGGTGAACGGGAGACGGCGCTTCAAGGTGAACGGGGAGACGGCGCTTCAAGGTGAACGGAAGACGGCGCTTCAAGGTGAACGGGGAGACGGCGCTTCAAGGTGAACGGGAGACGGTGCTTCAAGGTGAACGGGGAGACGGTGCTTCAAGGTGAACGGGGAGACGGCGCTTCAAGGTGAACGGGGAGACTGCGCTTCAAGGTGAACGGGAGACGGCGCTTCAAGGTGAACGGGGAGGCGGCGCTTCAAGGTGAACGGGAGACGGTGCTTCAAGGTGAACGGGAGACGGCGCTTCAAGGTGAACGGGGAGACGGTGCTTCAAGGTGAACGGGGAGACGGCGCTTCAAGGTGAACGGGGAGACGGCGCTTCAAGGTGAACGGGGAGACGGCGCTTCAAGGTGAACGGGGAGGCGGCGCTTCAAGGTGAACGGGAGACGGCGCTTCAAGGTGAACGGGGAGACGGCGCTTCAAGGTGAACGGGGAGACGGCGCTTCAAGGTGAACGGGGAGACGGCGCTTCAAGGTGGACGGGGAGACGGCGCTTCAAGGTGAACGGGGAGACGGCGCTTCAAGGTGAACGGGGAGGCGGGGCTTCAAGGTGAACGGGAGACGGTGCTTCAAGGTGAACGGGAGACGGCGCTTCAAGGTGGACGGGGAGACGGCGCTTCAAGGTGAACGGGAGACGGTGCTTCAAGGTGAACGGGGAGACGGCGCTTCAAGGTGAACGGGAGACGGCGCTTCAAGGTGAACGGGAGACGGCGCTTCAAGGTGAACAGGGAGACGGCGCTTCAAGGTGAACGGGGAGACGGCGCTTCAAGGTGAACGGAAGACGGCGCTTCAAGGTGAACTTGGAGACGGCGCTTCAAGGTGAACGGGAGACGGTGCTTCAAGGTGAACGGGGAGACGGTGCTTCAAGGTGAACGGGGAGACGGTGCTTCAAGGTGGACGGGGAGACGGCGCTTCAAGGTGAACGGGGAGGCGGCGCTTCAAGGTGAACGGGAGACGGCGCTTCAAGGTGAACGGGAGACGGTGCTTCAAGGTGAACGGGGAGACGGCGCTTCAAGGTGAACGGGGAGACGGCGCTTCAAGGTGAACGGGGAGACGGCGCTTCAAGGTGAACGGGAGACGGCGCTTCAAGGTGAACGGGGAGACGGCGCTTCAAGGTGAACGGGAGACGGTGCTTCAAGGTGAACGGGGAGACGGCGCTTCAAGGTGAACGGGGAGGCGGGGCTTCAAGGTGAACGGGGAGACGGTGCTTCAAGGTGAACGGGGAGACGGTGCTTCAAGGTGAACGGGGAGGCGGGGCTTCAAGGTGAACGGGAGACGGTGCTTCAAGGTGAACGGGGAGACGGCGCTTCAAGGTGAACGGGGAGACGGTGCTTCAAGGTGAACGGGGAGACGGCGCTTCAAGGTGAACGGGAGACGGCGCTTCAAGGTGAACGGGGAGGCGGCGCTTCAAGGTGAACGGGAGACGGTGCTTCAAGGTGGACGGGGAGACGGCGCTTCAAGGTGAACGGGAGACGGCGCTTCAAGGTGAACGGGAGACGGTGCTTCAAGGTGGACGGGGAGACGGCGCTTCAAGGTGAACGGGAGACGGTGCTTCAAGGTGGACGGGGAGACGGCGCTTCAAGGTGAACGGGGAGACGGCGCTTCAAGGTGAACGGGGAGACGGCGCTTCAAGGTGAACGGGGAGACGGCGCTTCAAGGTGAACGGGGAGACGGTGCTTCAAGGTGGACGGGGAGACGGCGCTTCAAGGTGAACGGGAGACGGCGCTTCAAGGTGAACGGGACACGGTGCTTCAAGGTGAACGGGAGACGGCGCTTCAAGGTGATAGAGACTGCCCATAGAGACTGCCAGAGGTCCGGACAACAGAATGGAGTACCGTGATTAATGGACAGTCCAGCAGGCATCAGCTATGTAGCCAAGTGATCATAGGGTCCAAGGGGAATAGACGGAACAGAGAAGCCGCGGAGTAGTCGCTACTACGCTAGCACGCGGGCGACATAGCGTTTAAAGTTAGTATCCCGGGGCTAATAGAAGCGTCTGCTCCAACGTCTGACGGAGGCCGGTTGAAGTGGATGGAGATGGAGTATTCGACCAGTTGTGGTGGTGCGGCGGGGCGCCGTGTCGACAAAGGATCCAAGCCAGATGGCGAAAGAGGAGTTGTAGTTGTAGTTATTTAGTTTGCTAGCCGGGAGATGCGCCTGGCTCACGGCTAACTGGTGCTTCGGGGCAGGGGCGTTAGCCACTATAGCCACTCGGTAACAGCGGTGATCCGGTGCCAAGGTCCATAGCTTACGGCAAGGATCCGGTAGAGTAGTGGGTTCTAGGCGTGTTTGGGTGGAGTCCGAGTGAACAACTGAGTAGGCCGGGAGGTGGGCCTCAGGGATAGCTTCGGTACTGGGTAACTCGGTGGGTGCTAGCTAGCTGTGAAGATCAGGAGTAATGATCCAAAATAGCAGTGGCTAACAATGACTAAATAGCTTGTAGCTAATTAGCTGGTTAGCTTCTGATGGCTAGGTGGTTCTTGCTATAAAGTCTAAAAAGTAAAAATAATAGCGGTTCCGTATCACATTGGGTGAGGCAGGTTACCGGAAGGTGTAATTGAATGAAAATGGAAAAGAGATTGAAAATACAATTTAAATATATACAAAAAAATACAGAGACAAAAGTACACGAGAGGACGAACAAAACACGTGCCCCAATGCACGTGCCCCAAAACTACCTGCCCCAATGCATAGTGCCAACTGTAAAGTTTGGTGGAGGAGGAATAATGGTCTGGGGCTGTTTTTCATGGTTCGGGCCCCTTAGTTCCAGCGAAGGGAAATCTTAACACTACAGAATACAACAACATTCTAGACGATTCTGTGCTTCCAACTTTGTGGCAACAGTTTGGGGAAGGCCCTTTCCTGTTTCAGCTTTACAATGCCCCCGTGCACAAAGCGAGGTCTATACAGAAATGGTTTGTCGAGATCGGTGTGGAAGAACTTGACTGGCCTGCACAGAGACCTGACCTCAAACCCATGGAACACCTTTGGGATGAATTGGAACGCCGACTGCGAGCCAGGCCTAATCACCCAACATCAGTGCCTGACCTCACTAATGCTCTTGTGGCTGAATGGAAGCAAGTCCCTGCAGCAATGTTCTAACATCTAGTGGAAAGCCTTCCCAGAAGAGTGGAGGGTGTTATAGCAGCAAAGGGGGACCAACTCCATATTAATGCCCATGATTTTGGAATAAGGTGTTTGACAACCAGGTGTCCAAATACTTTTGGTCATGTAGTGTAAATGTCTTGCCTGCATAATGAAACACCTCTGAGAGAGGGGGGGGGAGAGAGCGAGAGTAAAGTGTATGTTTCCTCCTAGTTGCTCCTGGCAAAGACATGATGACCCACTTGCTGAAGACAGACGGGCTGGGAGAGCGAGATGGCACAGAGAACACTTCCCCTGGCACAGAAGACGTGGATGTCGATTACTGCAGACCCCCGCACCTCTGAATCAGAGGGGTTGGGTTAAATGCGGAAGACACATATCATTTGAATGCATTCCGTTGTACAGCTGACTAGGTATCCCCCCTTTCCCTTTAGTACAGAGATCACAGAGAGCACAGAAGCAAACTCTATTAGTGATTTAGAGCCTCTGAGGACTCCAGGCAGCATGTCTGGACCTCCCACTGCAACACACTCATTCACTCCCTGAGGCTGAATCACCACTCTCTCCCGTCATCCTCAGTGTAACACACACACACACACACACACTCCCTCCTCTGGAGGTCCTTGGGAAAGAAAGAAAAATGGGAACAGTTCAGACAGTGTAAGTGGTTGACCAATATTCGACTGCCTCTTTGCTGTGTGTTTAGTACATAGTCTACATCACCGTTGAGAGTTACTGGCTCTGAGTCAAGACACGCCATCAGTCTTCTAATGTACAGGAAGTAGTCTACACGCCATCAGTCTTCTAATGTACAGGAAGTAGTCTACACATATCAGTCTTCTAATGTACAGGAAGTAGTCTACACACCATCAGTCTTCTAATGTACAGGAACTAGTCTACACATCAGTATTCTAATGTACAGGAAGTAGTCTACATATCAGTCTTGTAATGTACAGGAAGTAGTCTACACATCAGTCTTCTAATGTACAGGAAGTAGTCTACACATCAGTCTTCTAATGTACAGGAAGTAGTCTACACATCAGTCTTCTAATGTACAGGAAGTAGTCTACACATCAGTCTTCTAATGTACAGGAAGTAGTCTACACATCAGTCTTCTAATGTACAGGAAGTAGTCTACACATCAGTCTTCTAATGTACAGGAAGTAGTCTACACATCAGTATTCTATTGTACAGGAACTAGTCTACACGTCAGTCTTCTAATGTACAGGAAGTAGTATACACACAGTACTCCTGAGCTGCAAGATGCCTTTTTAAAACTATTCAACCTGGTTTTGGAGAGTGGCTGCTTCCCTGATTATTATTATTATTATACCTTTATTTCAACAAGGAACAACAAAAATGAGTGGCAGCACACATTATGGTTAAGAGAAACTGGTTACCACTCCTGGCTTTGGGCAAAGGACCAACACAGTCCGCCAGAACCCTGCTGAAAGGTTTTTCAAAAGCAGGAATAGGCTGCAAAGGTGCAACCGGCACAGCTTAGTTCGGTTTACTCGTTCGCTGTCAAACGCGCCAGGATTTACAGTAAACCACAACATCCTGTTTCAGACCCGGCCAGAAGAAGTTACGCAATATATGGTCATACGAATTGTTTACCCCAAGATGGTGAACGGGAGACGGCGCTTCAAGGTGAACGGGGAGACGGCGCCGTATACCATCGTGAGCCAACCTCAGGATCTCTTGGATCTCTTGGATCAACACTGTGAGATACACTGAGCCAATCGTCCTGCCCAGTTTCTGAGCGAGAACGCCATTTCCTCATTAGAATCTCTGTCAAAGTAACCCACACAAACTTCATCAAACTCCTCCTCTGGACATATCTCAGCAAAAAGAGGGGAGACGGAAAAATCGTTACCCTGTTCCACAATCAGCTGCTTCCTAGACATCAAAGTGTCAACTGTAGGAACCCTCTCTTCCTTCAGCGGTCCTACAAACTAGCTCACCTTTGGGGTTTTCAAAGGAGAGGTCAACTCAGGAGGTCAGACAAAGGCAAAACACCCTCTAGAATGAAGGACTGGGCCGCCCCAGTGTCTCACAGTATCTTCACAGGCTGCTTAACAGCATCGCCACTCTGCAGAGACATGAACCCGTCTGAAACGAAGGATTTCATACCCATCTGAACCAACCTCTTGTTTAGGAGATACACCAGTCCCTACCAGAGACGTAATAGACTGGAGTGTTCCCAGTCCCCACCAGAGACCTAATGGGCTGGAGTGTTCCCAGTCCAAACCAGAGACTTAATGGCCCAGACTTAAGAGATACACCAGTCCCAACCAGAGACTTAATGGGCTGGAGTGTTCCCAGTCCCTACCAGAGACTTAATGGACTGGAGTGTTCCCAGTCCCTACCAGAGACTTAATGGGCTGGAGTGTTCCCAGTCCCAACCAGAGACTTAATGGGCTGGAGTGTTCCCAGTCCCTACCAGAGACTTAATGTCCTGGAGTGTTCCCAACCAGAGACTTAATGGGCTGGAGTGTTCCCAGTCCCAACCAGAGACTTAATGGGCTGGAGTGTTCCCAGTCCCAACCAGAGACTTAATGGGCTGGAGTGTTCCCAGTCCCAACCAGAGACTTAATGGGCCAGAGTGCTCCCAGTCCCAACCAGAGACTTAATGGGCTGGAGTGTTCCCAGTCCCAACCAGAGACTTAATGGGCTGGAGTGTTCCCAGTCCCAACCAGAGACTTAATGGGCCAGAGTGCTCCCAGTCCCAACCAGAGACTTAATGCCCCAGACTTAAGAGATACACCAGTCCCAACCAGAGACTTAATGGCCCAGACGAAAGAAGAAAACAGCTTTTTCTCTCTCTCATTTTTCTATTTCAACTTAGGACACTGAGAGACAAACTGGCAGATATGGCGGCAGAAATGACAAACTGGCAGATATGAAAAAGCAAAGCAGTTTTCTGCAGATCTTTATCTTTTGGCACTGTAGAAATGGACCGAAAACTCAGTAGGAGGTGACTTCTCTGGATTGCTTTCCGGGTAGGGATAACTACTGGGTGCTTTGTTTGTGAAGGTAGTTTTATGTGTCAACGCAAACTCATCTGCAAGAACTGCAGCTTTCTCAAGAGTGAGCTCTTGCGATCATAAATGTAAGCTCAGCAAAAAAAGAAACGTCCCTTTTTCAGAACTTGTTCAATGAACCATAAACAATTAATGAACATGCACCTGTGGAACGGTTGTTAAGACACTAACAGCTTACAGAGGCTATGCAATAAAGGTCCCAGTTATGAAAACTTAGGACACTAAAGAGGCAGACTCTGAAAAACACCAACAGAAAGATGCCCAGGGTCCCTGCTCATCTGCGTGAACGTGCCTTATTCATGCTGCAAGGAGGCATGAGGACTACAGATGTGGCCAGGGCAATAAATTGCAATGTCCGTACTGTGAGACGCCTAAGACAGCGCTACAGGGAGAAAGGACAGACAGCTGATCGTCCTCGCAGTGGCAGACCACGTGTAACAACACCTGCACAGGATCGGTACATCTTAACATCACAGCTGCGGGACAGGCACAGGATGGCAACAACAATTGCCCGAGTTACACCAGGAACGCAGAATCCCTCCATCAGTGCTCAGACTGTCCGTAATAGGCTGAGAGAGGCTGGACTGAAGGCTTTTAGGCCTGTTGTAAGGCAGGTCCTCATCAGACATCACTGGCAATGAGTGGGTTTTGTCGCGTTTTTTTCTCACCAGGGGTGATGGTCGGATTCGCATTTATCGTTGAAGGAATGAGCGCTACACCGAGGCCTGTACTCTGGAGCGGGATCGAATTGGAGGTGGAGGGTCTGTCATGATCTGGGGTGGTGTGGTGTGGTGCATCATCGGACTGAGCTTGTTGTCATTGCAGGCAATCTCAACGCAGTGCGTTAGAGGGAAGACATCGTCCTCCCTCATGTGGTACCCTTCCTGCAGGCTCATCCTGACATGACCCTCCAGCATGACGACGCCACCAGCCATGCTGCTCGTTCTGTGCGTGATTTCCTGCAAGACAGGAATGTCAGTGTTCTGCCATGGCCAGCAAAGAACCCAGATCTCAATCTCATTGAGCATGTCCGGGACCTGTTGGGTCGGAGTGGAAGGTCTAGGGCCATTCACAAGTTTTTCACAATTCCTGACATTTAATCCCAGTAAAAATTCCCTTTCTTAGGCCAGTTAGGATCACCACTTTATTCTAAGAATGTAAAACGTCAGAATAATAGTAGAGAGAATTATTTATTTCAGCTTTTATTTCTTTCATCACATTCCCAGTGGGTCAGAAGTTTACATTTACTCAATTAGCATTTGGTAGCATTGCATTTAAATTGTTTAACTTGGGTCTAACGTTTAGGATAGACTTCCATAAGCTTCCCACAATAAGTTGGGTACATTTTGGCCCATTCCTCCTGACAGAGCTGGTGTAACTGAGTCAGGTTTGTAGGCCTCCTTGCTCGCAAACACTTTTTCAGTTCTGCCCACAAATTTTCAATAGGATTGAGGTAAGGGCTTTGTGATGGCCACTCCAATACCTTGACTTTGTTCTCCTTAAGCCATTTTGCCACAACTTTGGAAGCATGCTTGGGGTCATTTTCCATTTGGAAGACCAATTTGCGACCAAGCTTTAACTTCCTGACTGATTTTCGTTGAGGCTACCCGGAAACATGTCCCAGTCTGCGTGATCAAAACAAACTTGAAGCATGGATTCTGATTGGTCAGACCAGTGTTGCATAGTCCTTACCACGAGTATATCCTGTTTGAGCGTCTGCCTATAGGAAAGTAGGAGAAAAATGGAGTCGTGGTCAGATTTGTCAAATGGAGGGCGGGGGAGGGCCTTGTATGCATCGCGGAAGGTAGAGTAGCAATGATCCAGTGTTTTACCAGCACGAGTGCTACAGTCAATATGCTGATAGAATTTAGGTAGCCTTTTTCTCAAATTTGCTCAATTTAATAAATGCAGCCTCAGGATATATGTTTGCATAAAGTTCCTTGAGGGCCGTCGTGGTGTCGGCTGGAGGACACACTGTTGTGACAATAACCGAGGAGAATTCCCTTGGGAGGTAATACGGTCGGCATTTGATTGTGAGGGATTCTAGGTCAGGTGACCTAAAGGACTTGAGTTCCTGTTTGTTGTTACAATTACACCATGAGTCGTTAATCATGAAACATACACCCCTGCCCTTCTTCTTACCGGAGAGATGTTTATTCCTGTCGGCGTGACGCACAAAGAATCCAGGTGGCTGTACCGACTCCGACAGCATATCCCGAGAGAGCCATGTTTACGTAAAACAGAGTATGTTACAATCCCTGATGTCTCCCTGGAAAGCAACACTTGCCCTAATTTTGTCTACCTTGTTATCTAGAGACTGGACATTAGCAAGTAATAAACTCGGAAGCGGTGGGTGGTGTGAACGCCTCTGAAGTCTGACCAGAAGACCGCTCCATCTACCTCTTCTCTGACGGCGTTGTTTTCGGTCAGCCTCTGGAATCAATTCAAATGCCCTGGGTGATCCTCTTCAGGAAAGTTGTATTCCTGGTCGTAGTGTTGGTAAGTTGACATCACTCTGATATCCAATAGTTCCTCCCGGCTGTATGTAATAACACTTAAGATTTTCTGGGCTAACATTGTAAGAAATAATACGTAAAAAAAAACTAAATACTGCAAAGTTTCCTAAGGACTAGAAGCGAGGCAGCCCTCTCTGTTGGCGCCATCATCACTGGCCTCGTGGTGAAATCCCAGAGCGGTTTCCTTCCTCTTCGGCAACTGAGTTAGGAAGGACGCCTGTATCTTTGTAGTAACTAGTTGTATTGATACACCATCCAATGTGTAATTAATAACTTCACCATGCGCAAAGGAATATTCAATGTCTGTTTTTAATATTTTTACCATCTACCAATAGGTGCCTTTCTTTGCGAGACATTGGAAAACCTCCCTGGTCTTTGTGGTTGAATCTGTGTTTGAAATTCACTGCTCGACTGAGGGACCTTACAGATAATTGTATGTTTGGGTTACAGAGATGAGGTAGTCATTCAAAAATCCTGTTTATACACCATTATTTCATACAAAGTGACTCCAAGCAACTTATTATGTGACTTGTCAAGCTATGTTTTACTCCTGGATGTATTTAGCCTGGACATAACAAAGGGCTTGAATACTGACTGACTGAATACATTTCAGATGTTTCTTTTTAATACGTTTGTAAAAATGTAAAGGGTGTGAATACTTTCTGAAGGCACTGTATATTCATCATGTTAGACAATAACAAGCTGCCATGGACAGATCTCTCTCGCTCTCATCTTTTCCTCTCTACCCCTGGTTGCTGGGTTACGGCAGGGCCCGATGCAGCTCTTGGCCGGCGGAGGCTGAGTTCTACAGATGGTCTTGTCCTTCTTCTCCTCCTCTCTCTTGTCCTCACCCCTCTTATCCATGCTCTCTCTCTCTCCCTCTTCCCTCTCTCGCTGTCCTCCTCTCGATCAATTTCTCTTTCTCTCTGTTGACATTTCATTTTGTATTCGACAGTCCCATTCTTCTCGATCACCCGCTCTCTGTTACTAAGTGAATTAAGCAACGCTTCTATCTCTCCAGCTACCCACCATAGGTTGGCTGAGGGAAGGGTTAGGTATCTGATGCTGGGAGCTGGGCGTGAGTGTTTGAGTAAGAGGAAGACGTTTTTAAACTAAAGATTAAACCACTTCAGTTGGAGGTGATTGATGGGTCCCCTGGTGTCTGACAGACTTACTGACAGGAGAGGAGACTGACTGGAGGGGAGACTGACTGACTGACTGACTGGAGAGGAGACTGACTGACTGACTGAGTGGAGAGGAGACTGACCGACTAACTGACTGACTGACTGGAGAGGAGACTGAGTGGAGAGGAGACTGACTGACTGACTGACTGGATAGGAGACTGACTGACTAACTGATTGACTGACTGACTGACTGACTGACTAACTAACTAACTGACTGACTGGAGAGGAGACTGACTGACTGACTGGAGAGGAGACTGACTGACTGACTGGAGAGGAGACTGACTGACTGACTGACTGACTGACTGACTGGAGAGGAGACTGACTGACTGGAGAGGAGACTGACTGACTGGATAGGAGACTGACTGACTAACTGACTGACTGACTGACTGGAGAGGAGACTGACTGACTGACTGGAGAGGAGACTGACTGACTGACTGGAGAGGAGACTGACTGACTGACTGGAGAGGAGACTGACTGACTGACTGGAGAGGAGACTGACTGACTGACTGGAGAGGAGACTGACTGACTGACTGGAGAGGAGACTGACTGACTGACTGGAGAGGAGACTGACTAACTGACTGGAGTTGAGACTGACTAACTGACTGGAGAGGAGACTGACTAACTGACTGACTGGAGAGGAGACTGACTAACTGACTGGAGAGGAGACTGACTGACTGGAGAGGAGACTGACTAACTGACTGGATAGGAGACTGACTAACTGACTGGAGAGGAGATTGCAACAAATCCCCATCTATTCTCCACCATTATATTCTCCCTCCACCCAGCCAAACATCCCACAGTAGACTGACGTGTCTGTTTTCCCCAGTAGACTGTCTGTCCAGGGGGTGTACTGTCCCTCTATAGCCTCCTGTCCAGGGGGTGTCCTGTCCCTCTATAGCCTCCTGTCCAGGGGGTGTACTGCCCCTCTATAGCACCCTGTCCAGGGGGTGTACTTCCCCTCTATAGCCTCCTGTCCAGGGGGTGTACTGTCCCTCTATAGCCTCCTGTCCAGGGGGTGTCCTGTCCCTCTATAGCCTCCTGTCCAGGGGGTGTACTGCCCCTCTATAGCCTCCTGTCCAGGGGGTGTACTGCCCCTCTATAGCCTCCTGTCCAGAGGGTGTACTGTCCCTCTATAGCCTCCTGTCCAGGGGGTGTACTGTCCCTCTATAGCCCCCTGTCCAGGGGGTGTCCTGTCCCTCTATAGCCTCCTGTCCAGGGGGTGTACTGTCCCTCTACTAGCCTCCTGTCCAGGGGGTGTACTGTCCCTCTTTAGCCTCCTGTCCAGGGGGTGTCCTGTCCCTCTATAGCCTCCTGTCCAGGGGGTGTCCTGTCCCTCTATAGTCTCCTGTCCAAGGGGTGTACTGTCCCTCTATAGCCTCCTGTCCAGGGGGTGTACTGTCCCTCTATAGCCCCCTGTCCAGGGGGTGTCCTGTCCCTCTATAGCCTCCTGTCCAGGGGGTGTACTGTCCCTCTACTAGCCTCCTGTCCAGGGGGTGTAATGTCCCTCTTTAGCCTCCTGTCCAGGGGGTGTCCTGTCCCTCTATAGCCTCCTGTCCAGGGGGTGTACTGTCCCTCTATAGCCTCCTGTCCAGGGGGTGTACTTGTTCATCAAGCTTCCCTACACTACAGAAACAGGAGAAAGACTAGTGTCCTGTCCAGGGGGTGTCCTGGTACATCGGGCTGCCTCACTACAGAACCAGGAGATAGACTAGTGTCCTGTCCAGGGGGTGTCCTGGTACATCAATACAGAAACAGGAGATAGACTAGACTAGCTAACTGAGCCACACGGGACCACACGGGACCACTACAGAAACAGGATATAGACTAGTGTCCTGTACATCAAGCTGCCTCACTACAGAAACAGGAGATACACTAGTGTCTTGTCCAGGGGGTGTACTGGTACATCGAGCTGCCTCACTACAGAAACAGGAGATAGACTAGTGTCCTGTCCAGGGGGTGTCCTGGTACATCAAGCTGTCTCTCTACAGTAACAGGAGATAGACTAGTGTCCTGTCCAGGGGGTGAACTGTACATCTAGCTGTCTCACTACAGTAACAGGATATAGACTAGTGTCCTGTCCAGGAGGTGTACTGGTACATCAAGCTGCCTCACTACAGTAACAGGAGATAGACTAGTGTCCTGTCCAGGGGGTGTACTTGTTCATCAAGCTGCCTCACTACAGAAACAGGAGACAGACTAGTGTCCTGTCCAGGGGGTGTCCTGTACATCAAGCTGCCTCACTACAGAAACAGGATACAGACTAGTGTCCTGTCCAGGGGGTGTCCTGTACATCAAGCTGCCTCACTACAGAAACAGGAGATAGACTAGTGTCCTGTCCAGGGGGTGTCCTGTACATCAAGCTGCCTCACTACAGTAACAGGAGACAGACTAGTGTCCTGTCCAGGGGGTGTCCTGTTCATCAAGCTGCCTCACTACAGAAACAGGAGATAGACTAGTGTCCTGTCCAGGGGGTGTCCTGTACATCAAGCTGTCTCACTACAGTAACAGGAGATAGACTAGTGTCCTGTCCAGGGGGTGTACTGGTACATCAAGCTGCCTCACTACAGTAACAGGAGATAGACTAGTGTCCTGTCCAGGGGGTGTCCTGGTACATCAAGCTGTCTCACTACAGTAACAGGAGACAGACTAGTGTCCTGTCCAGGGGGTGTCCTGGTACATCAAGCTGTCTCACTACAGTAACAGGAGACAGACTAGTGTCCTGTCCAGGGGGTGTCCTGGTACATCAAGCTGTCTCACTACAGTAACAGGAGACAGACTAGTGTGGTTTATATTGAATCCATCACTCTAACTTTAGTCACCATGTCATTAGTGTTTCGATGGCTTGAAGGAGTTTATTTGGGATGCTCCTCCTCATCTCATCTCCTCGTCTCCAACTAACTTTAGAATTTCCGATTCTGATTTTATTCTCCTTCCCAGACTCACTTCCTCCGAAATATGCGGAGAGTCTGATGGACCAATGCGTCAACTTGGTCTTTTGTTAGCCAATAAGAAAGAAGTGAGAACCTCCCAGCGCAATTGGCATTGTCTAATCGGCTTAATCTGCCAACCAATCATCTTCCACAACACCTTCCCCTACGTGCCTTGCCTGTCGTATAGGTCAGACATCTTGGCAATAAAGAGATTGGGTTTGTATAGGTCAGACATCTTGGCAATAAAGAGACTGTGTTTGTATAGGTCAGACATTTACATTTACATTTAAGTCATTTAGCAGACGCTCTTATCCAGAGCGACTTACAAATTGGTGCATTCACCTTATGACATCCAGTGGAACAGCCACTTTACAATAGTGCATCTAGATCTTTTAAGGGGGGGGGGGGGGGGCAGAAGGATTGCTTTATCCTAGGTATTCCTTATTCCTAGACATCTTGGCAATAAGAGATCGTATTTGCATAGGTCAGACATCTTGGCATCATTTGCATAGGTCAGACATCTTGGCAATAAAGAGATGTTTTTGTTACTCTCATTGGGATAGTTTTCCCCACAAGTGTGACACACATCGACTACCGATTTTAAGGCTGTAGTCTTTCATATTTTCAGTGAAGCCATTAGCTAGCTAGCTGTGCCCTTTGCTAATTAGCACATTGGAAGGTAGGTCATTGTCACGACTTCAACCGAGGCAGGCTCTCCTTCCCGTTCGGGTGGCGCTCGGCGGTCGTCGTCACCAGCCTACTAGCTGCCACTGACTCTTTTTCCTCCCCCTCCTTATGTGTTTATTTGTATCACCTGTGTTCAGTTAGTTGTTAATTAGTGTGGCTTTATTAGTCAGCCAGCCCGTACGCTTCTTTGTGCGGGATTGTTACATTGTAGCTTTTGGATTTCGGGAGTGTATATTATTATTGTGGACTGGGTTTGTTTATCGTGTCGTTGGACCGTTGTGTATGACACCCAGTAAGTCCGTGTTGGACATTTTGTTTGCCAGTTGGGCATTAAAGACTCAACGTATTGAAGCTCTGCTGTTCCTGCGTCTGACTTCGCACCCCCCGACACCCAGGTCGTTACAGTCATATTGGTTTTCCCCCTTTGAGGCAGGGGAAATATTTTGTTCCCTGTGAGGCCAGGGGGAATGTTTTGTTCCCTGTGAGGCCAGGGGGAATGTTTTGTTCCCTGTGAGGCCAGGGGGAATGTTTTGTTCCCTGTGAGGCCAGGGGGAATGTTTATCTCCCTGTGAGGCAGGGGGAATGTTTATCTCCCTGTGAGGCAGGGGGAATGTTTATCTCCCTGTGAGGCCAGGGGGAATGTTTTGTCCCCTGTGAGGCCAGGGGGAATGTTTATCTCCCTGTGAGGCCAGGGGGAATGTTTATCTCCCTGTGAGGCCAGGGGGGAATGTTTATCTCCCTGTGAGGCCAGGGGGGAATGTTTATCTCCCTGTGAGGCCAGGGGGGAATGTTTATCTCCCTGTGAGGCAGGGGGAATGTTTTGTTCCCTGTGAGGCCAGGGGGAATGTTTATCTCCCTGTGAGGCCAGGGGGGAATGTTTATCTCTCTGTGAGGCCAGGGGGGAATGTTTATCTCCCTGTGAGGCCAGGGGGAATGTTTTGTCCCCTGTGAGGCAGGGGGAATGTTTTGTTCCCTGTGAGGCCAGGGGGAATGTTTTGTTCCCTGTGAGGCCAGGGGGAATGTTTTAGCACACCACAAGTTCCTGTTCTCCGGTTGGAGCCTCGCAGTCCTTTGATTGGCAAACATGACAAATCCTTTACTCAGTAAGGTCACGCTCAGTTAATTATATGATCACTTCCACTAAGGCCAACGTAGAATGTTTGTTGTCCACAGGCTTATATGCGCTGTGCGCAATAGCCTGGTGACAAGGTTAGTCCTATTTAGAATGAGACGCTCTGCTCTCTGCAGTCAGAACCAGTCCCAGTTCCAGTCCTGTATAATATGCAGCAGTTCTTAAGTCTTTGGGGTTGTTTCAATGTCTTTCAGCTGTGAAACGCTCTAATTTAAAAGAGCGATGAGAAGGTAGCCTAGTTCCGGAGGTTAATAGATAGTTGGGCGTGAAGGACCTATATATAGCGGAGAGAGGGCCCCTGGCTGTCCCTTAACTTACGTCCCACTGGACCTACAGGGGCCTTTAATACTGAGCAGCAGAACCACTGGCCTCAATACACAGACTCTCTCTCTCTCTCTCTCTCTCTCTCTCTCTCTCTCTGTCTCTGTCTCTCCTCTCTCTCTCTCTGTCTCTCTCTGTTTCTGTCTCTCTCTCTCTCTCTCTCTCTCTCTGGCTCTCCTCTCTCAATTCAATTCAATTCAATTGACTTTATTGACATGGCAAGTTCATTGTTACTTACATTGTCAAAGTATACATATCGAAAAATAAAATAAAATATATACGTATATATATATACAATATATACAGTGGGGAGAACAAGTATTTGATACACTGACGATTTTGCAGATTTTCCTACTTAAAAAGCATGTAGAGGTCTGTAATTTTTATCATAGGTACACTTCAACTGTGAGAGACGGAATCTAAAACAAAAATCCCGAAAATCACATTGTATGATTTTTAAGTAATTAATTAGCATTTTATTGCATGACATAAGTATTTGATACATCAGAAAAGCAGAACTTAATATTTGGTACAGAATCGTTTGTTTGCAATTACAGAGATCATACGTTTCCTGTAGTTCTTGACCAGGTTTGCACACACTGCAGCAGGGATTTTGGCCCACTCCTCCATACAGACCTTCTCCAGATCCTTCAGGTTTCGGGGCTGTCGCTGGGCAATACGGACTTTCAGCTCCCTCCAAAGATTTTCTATTGGGTTCAGGTCTGGAGACTGGCTAGGCCACTCCAGGACCTTGAGATACTTCTTACGGAGCCACTCCTTAGTTGCCCTGGCTGTGTGTTTCGGGTCGTTGTCATACTGGAAGACCCAGCCACGACCCATCATCAATGCTCTTACTGAGGGAAGGAGGTTGTTGGCTAAAATCTCGCAATACATGGCCCCATCTATCCTCCCCTCAATACGGTGCAGTCGTCCTGTCCCCTTTGCAGAAAAGCATCCCCAAAGAATGATGTTTCCACCTCCATGCTTCACGGTTGGGATGGTGTTCTTGGGGTTGTACTCATCCTTCTTCTTCCTCCAAACACGGCGAGTGGAGTTTAGACCAAAAAGCTCTATTTTTGAATCATCAGACCACATGACCTTCTCCCATTCCTCCTCTGGATCATCCAGATGGTCATTGGCAAACTTCAGACGGGCCTGGACATGCGCCTGCTTGAGCAGGGGGACCTTGTGTGCGCTGCAGGATTTTAATCCATGACGGCATGGTGTGTTACTAATGGTTTTCTTTGAGACTGTGGTCCCAGCTCTCTTCAGGTCATTGACCAGGTCCTGCCGTGTAGTTCTGGGCTGATCCCTCACCTTCCTCATGATCATTGATGCCCCACGAGGTGAGATCTTGCATGGAGCCCCAGACCGAGGGTGATTGACCATCATCTTGAACTTCTTCTATTTTCTTCTATTTTCTAATAATTGCGCCAACAGTTGTTGCCTTCTCACCAAGCTGCTTGCCTATTGTCCTGTAGCCCATCCCAGCCTTGTGCAGGTCTACAATTTTATCCCTGATGTCCTTACACAGCTCTCTGGTCTTGGCCATTGTGGAGAGGTTGGAGTCTGTTTGATTGAGTGTGTGGACAGGTGTCTTTTATACAGGTAACGAGTTCAAACAGGTGCAGTTAATACAGGTAATGAGTGGAGAACAGGAGGGCTTCTTAAAGAAAAACTAACAGGTCTGTGAGAGCCGGAATTCTTACTGGTTGGTAGGTGATCAAATACTTATGTCATGCAATAAAATGCAAATGAATTACTTAAAAATCATACAATGTGATTTTCTGGATTTTTGTTTTAGATTCCGTCTCTCACAGTTGAAGTGTACCTATGATAAAAATTACAGACCTCTACATGCTTTGTAAGTAGGAAAACCTGCAAAATCGGCAGTGTATCAAATACTTGTTCTCCCCACTGTATATTTATATATAAATAAATGGTGGGGCCAACAGCAATAATAATAGTAGTAGTGGACATGGGATTACCATTAACAACAGCTACAACAACAATATTAATCAGAACAACAATACATTAAAGCAACAGTAGTAGACCAGTGTCAACATGACTGAGAAGACACATGACCTGGTAGTAGACCAGTGTCAACATGACTGAGAAGAGACATGACCTGGTAGTAGACCAGTGTCAACATGACTGAGAAGACACATGACCTGGTAGTAGACTAGTCTCAACATGACTGAGAAGACACATGACCTGGTAGTAGACCAGTGTCAACATGACTGAGAAGACACATGACCTGGTAGTAGACCAGTGTCAACATGACTGAGAAGACACATGACCTGGTAGTAGACCAGTGTCAACATGACTGAGAAGACACATGACATAGTAGTAGACCAGTGTCAACATGACTGAGAAGACACATGACATGGTAGTAGACCAGTCTCAACATGACTGAGAAGACACATGACCTGGTATGAAAGACAAAACAAGATGGGAAATATTATCAACATTACTTTGCACTTTTCACTGGCTGTCCCTCAGGTTGTGGCAGGAGGACACATATAAAACTGCACATTTTGGCTTTTCACCCAATAAATATTAGATTCTTTCTTCATCTTTTATAGTTTCAAATTCTTTGTATTGAATTGTAATTTTGGGAAATAAATATTCTCTTAGGTCTGAGTATTTGTCACAGTGTAATAGGAAATGCAGCTCTGTCTCTACCTCTCCCCCTCTCTCTCTGTCTGTCTCTCTCTCTTTCTGTCTCTCTTTCTCTCCTCTCTCTGTCTCTCTCTCTCTCTCTGGCTTTCTCTCTCTCTCTCTCTGGCTTTCTCTCTCTCTCTCTCTCTTCTCTCTCTCTCTCTCTCTGGCTCTCTCTCTGTCTCTTTCTGCTGTGATGTCACACTGTGGTATTTCACCCAGTAGATAGCTTATCAAAATTGGGTTTGTTTTGAAATTCTTTGTGGGTCTGTGTAATCTGAGGGAAATGAATGTCTCTCTCTCTGTCTCTGTCTCTGTCTCTGTCTCTGTCTTTGTTTCTGTCTCTGTCTCTGTCTCTGTCTGTCTCTCTGTCTCTGTCTCTCTCTCTCCTCTCTGTCTCTCTCTCTGTCTCTCTCTCTGTCTCTGTCTCTGTCTCTGTCTGTCTCTCTGTCTCTGTCTCTCTCTCTCTCTCTGTCTCTCCCTCCCTCCTCTCTGTCTCTGTCTCTGTTTCTATTTCTGCACAGTGAGATAATGACATCAACAAATATAATAATATTAATAATAATAATGGTGATAACAGAAAGGGAAAAATATACAGTGGGATCCTAAATGATTGACACCCTTGATAAAATTATTTCATTTTATACTAATACAATTTAATACAACGAATACTTTGTTTCTCAAAAAGGTTCAAATGACTGAAACCATGAAATCTTTTGTATTTATTTAACATTTATTTAACTAGACAAATTCTTATTTACAATGACGGCCTACCCCGGCCAAACACAAACCCGGACGACGCTGGGCCAATTGTGCGCCGCCTTATGGGGACTCCCAATCACGGCCGGGTGTGATACAGCCTGGAATCGAACCAGGGCCTGTAGTGACGCATCTAGCACTGAGATACAGTGCCTTAGACCGCTGCTTTGCTCTGGAGTCCGGATACAGAAGTATTCAGACCCCTTCCCTTTATGTTATTTATTCTAAAATTGATTAAATTAATAGTTTTCCTCATCAATCTACACACACTACCCCATAATGACAAAGGGAAAACAGGTGTTTAGAAATGTTTGCTAATGTATAAAATAATTAACAGAAATACCTTATTTACATAAGTATTCAGACCCTTTGCTATGAGACTCGAAATTGAGCTCAGGTGCGTCCTGTTTCCATTGATCATCCTTGAGATGTTTCTACAACTTGATTGGAATCCACCTGTGGTAAATTCAATTGATTGGACATGATTTGGAAAAAGGCACACACCTGTCTATAAGGTCCCACAGTTGACTACATGTCAGACCTGACCTAGGGGCCCATCCTGTTGGGAGACATGGCTGACCTAGGGTCTCATCCTGTTGGGAGACATGGCTGACCTAGGGTCTCATCCTGTTGGAAGACATGGCTGACCTAGGGGCCCATCCTGTTGGGAGACATGGCTGACCTAGGGGCCCATCCTGTTGGGAGACATGGCTGACCTAGTGGCTCAACCTGTTGGGAGACATGGCTGACCTAGGGGCTCATCCTGTTGGGAGACATGGTTATTCAGAGATAAGTAGTATTTAAAGGAGCTCTGGTCTGATTGATTGAAATACTGCCAGAATTGAAATGCTCTTGATTGTAGAGGGAAAAGTCCCAGTCCTGCCCTGCAGGTGTTGTTTGGAGTATTTCAGTGGACACCTAAAATACTTTAGAGGAATTCTAACAGAAATGTCTCGATGTGGCCTTTTCCCCATTAGCTGAAATTAGGATCTGAGATACAGTAGGTCCCTAATTCTGTTACCGTACGGTAGTACTGGGGTGAGTTTGGATTTGATAAATGTACTTCTATTTGATTGAGTTCCTTCGTAGCCAGGCTGAAACTCCCTGATGAATTTCTCTCATCTAATTATCGACTGGTACCGGTTTCCCTGGAATCTGGTAAACTGGTACCGGTTTCCCTGAAATCTGGTAAACTGGTACCGGTTTTCCTGAGATCTGGTAAACTGGTACCGGTTTCCCTGAGATCTGGTAAACTGGTACCGGTTTCCCTGGAATCTGGTAAACTGGTACCGGTTTCCCTGAAATCTGGTAAACTGGTACCGGTTTCCCTGGAATCTGGTAAACTGGTACCGGTTTCCCTGGGATCTGGTAAACTGGTACCGGTTTCCCTGGAATCTGGTAAACTGGTACCGGTTTCCCTGGAATCTGGTAAACTGGTACCGGTTTCCCTGGATCTGGTAAACTGGTACCGGTTTCCCTGGAATCTGGTAAACTGGTACCGGTTTCCCTGGTTTTCTGGTAAACTGGTACCGGTTTCCCTGGAATCTGGTAAACTGGTACCGGTTTCCCTGAAATCTGGTAAACTGGTACCGGTTTCCCTGGTTTTCTGAAAGATTGCGATTTAAGTATTTTCTAAGTTTACTGTTAGTGCACATCTTCGGCAGTACGGCTCTACAAGGGACAGGCTCTGTTGTAATCCTTGTTCTGTGGGTAATAACACAACTAAGTCAACAGCATACAACAGGAACCTGTGTGTCATGAAGGGTACGGCCTGGGGCTGCAGATTGCTCCAACAATGTTGCTAATAGAGCTCGCCAGCTTGCAGTCCTAAAAACTGGAAATGTATTTACCTCTGGTTCATTCAAGCATTCCTATTGGCAACATTAATAGGGATAGAAGGGTTTGGAATAAATGCCGAAAATAAGGTCTGAGCTAGATATTATGTTTTGTTCTATGAGATAATATCAGTCACTAAACATTACCTTTATGAATTATGAAACAACGAATTATGAAACGACAGGTCAAGGCAGGCAGGGGTCGATAATCCAGAGTAGAGGCCAAGGTACAGGACGGCAGGCAGGCTCAGGGTCAGGCAGAGTGGCCAGGCGGGGTCAGGACATGCAAGGGTAAAAAAAAAAAAAAAAAGAGAGAAACTGGAAAAAGCAGGAGCTGAGACAAAGCTGGTACACTTGAACAAACAAGACGAACCTGCAACAGACAGACAGGAAACACAGCTATAAATACAAAGGGGATAATGGGGAAGATGGGCGACACCTGGAGGGGGGTGGAGACAATCACAAAGACAGGTGAAACAGATCAGGTGTGACACCTTCATGTTTTGTTCGATGATAATATCAGTCAGTTAAACAGGACCTTAATGAATTATGAAGCCTTTATGTGTGTTTGTTTACTTATTATATATAAACTTCAAAATTCACAAAGTGACATTAGCTGATGAAGATTATCTCATAGAACAAAACGAATAACGTCTCCTAAACCTGCGTTTACCAAAATACCTTATTTTTGTCGTTTATCCAAAAACCCGACAAATAAAATGTACTTCCCCATAGTCTTTGTTCAATGAACCGTGGTGGAGATATTACTATAGCTCTCTGTTCATTTATATAAATACTGAACAGTGTTGGACTCAGGCTGCATCCCTGACTAACTCCACATCCTTGGGTAAAAAAATGTAGTTATTTTTATTCCACATTTATTGTTCCACATATAAGTATTTCAAGGTGTCATGCGTTTTCCCCCTATACCAAGGACGAGGAATTTGTATAATTGTCAATCGTGCCAAATTGAATCAAAAAGCTTTTTGGAAGTTGTCACGCCCTGACCTTAGAGATCCTTTTTATGTCTCTATTGTGGTTTGGTCAGGGTGTGAGTTGGGGTGGGTATTATATGTTCTATTATTTGTATTTCTATGTTTTGGCCGGGTAGGGTTCTCAATCAGGGACAGCTGTCTATCGTTGTCTCTGATTGAGAACCATACTTCGGTTGCCCTTTTTCCCCACCTGTCTTTGTGGGAAGTTGTCTTTGTTTATGGCACTTAGCCTTTGAGCTTCACGGTTTGTTTTGTAGTGTTTATTGTTTTGTCGGCGTCATTTCAAATAAAAAATAAAATGTACGCTCAGAACGCTGCGTCTTGGTCCTCTTGTTTGTGTCCCTTTTGATATATTTTTATTGATGAGAGTTACGAGCGAGTAAATGAGGTGGGTAGTGTTTCCTAAGGTAAGAATTCTGGTATTCGTTATGCCGCAAAATATCTTCCCCAGATTACTGCACACACAGATGCCTCTGTAATTAAATTGTCTCATTTTCTGCAGATGGTGTTATTAAATCTTAATTCCAGATTCCAGGGAAATATCAATTTTCCACTATTCAGTTAAATAATAAATCCAGTTTAGGGCTGCTCAGTTTTCAACATTTAATGTTATCATGGGGCAGCGAGATTTTTGTTGTTGTTGCAGCTTTAAAGCTAATATACTGCAATTCTACAAACTTTGCAGTTTTAAATCTTAAGTTATGTTTATGTTTATGTTAAAAAGATGGATAATTGGTGGAGTACTGTAGATACCTGTAAGAGGTGCGTGACTGGCTGCAGGGAAGTGAGGCCCAGGAGAACTGGGTAATAACCAGAGCAGTTTAATATGCCAAACCAACGTCACCCAGAACAACAAAATATGGGTACAAAATAACCCGTCGCGAGCCAGTCAGAGTGCACAAACACTTTACAACTGTCACGTTCCTGACCTGTTTTCTGTTGTTTTGTATGTGTTTAGTCGGTCAGGGCGTGAGTTGTGGTGGGCATTCTATGTTATGTGTTTCTATGTTGGACCCATATCATGGGTTACCTGATATTTTTTTTTTTTTTTTAATCTTTATTTTAACAGGGAAAACAGACTGAGACCTGGATCTCTTTTACGGCTGTGCCCTGTGTAAACATGTTGACATGTACAGTTTTAGACATACAGACAAGAACATTTCAAAACATACACAATTCAACAGAAACAATCACAGACAACATCATATTGATCCTCCATAAGCATTTTAAAATGGGCAAGGGACACCAGAGTGTCTAACTTAAGTTGGATCTGCAGTTTGTTCCATGAATAAGGTGCAAAGGAACTGAAGGCAGTCCTACCCAACTCTGTGGAGACCGCAGGAGTCTCTAATGTAATCCACATCTGTGATCTGGTTTTAAAATTAGTACATCTTGTGGAAATTAATGATGATATATATGGAGGTAGTTTTAAAAGAAGTGCTTTATAAATAAACAAGAGAGCATGTTGCTCTCGCCTCACAGATAGAGAGACCCAACCCACATGTTGATATAGGATACAGTGATGAGTTCTGTAACTATCACCCGTGATAAACCTGAGTGCACAATGGTAAATAGCATCCAGTGGTTTTAATGTGTTTGCCGATGCATGCATATAGATAATATCACCATAATCTAAAACGGACATAAAAGTAGCCTGCACAATTTTTTTCCTATTTACAGAGGACAGACAAGCCCTGTTTCTGTAAAGGAATCCTATCTTGAATTTGAGCTTTTTTCCCAATTCAGTAACATGTTTTTTAAAAGAAAGCCTATCATCTAACCATACCCCTAAGTATTTATATGCAGAGACCTTATTGATTTGAGTACCATCCAAGCTAGTGATTACAAACGTGTTTCTAACTGAGAGTTTAGACCTAGAAAAAAACATGACATTTGTTTTCTTAGCGTTTAAAACAAGTTTAAGCTGTAAAAGAGACCCCTGTAGTATCCTAAAATCAGACTCCAACTGCATTAAAGCTTGGTCCGCTGTTGGAGCAATAGAGTACATCACTGTGTCATCTGCATATAAATGGAATTTACAATATCTGACATCATCACCAATGTTGTTTATATAAAGTGAGAACAATAGTGGGCCAATTATTGAACCCTGAGGGACCCCTTTAAGTAACTGTAAGGGGTCAGACTTGACCCCATCGACCATGACGGCTTGAGTTCTATCTTTAAGATACTCGGCAGGCATCAGTGCCCAGTCCTATAGATGACAGCTTACTCAACAGGATAGCATGGTCTACAGTGTCAAAAGCTTTTGACAAATCTACAAACAACGCAGCACAGTGCTTTCTATCGTCTAAGGCATTTGCAATATCATTTACAACAAGCATAGTGGCCGATGTGGTACTGTGTTTAGATCTAAAACCAGATTGATTGGTACTAAGAATACTGTTAGCAGAAAGAAAAGATTGTAACTGTTTGTTGACTATAGATTCTAGAATCTTTACCAGACAAGGGAGCCTAGAGATGGGTCGATAGTTATCCAAATCACTACCGTCACCTCCCTTATGTAATGGCAGAACAAAAGCTGCTTTCCACACCTTAGGGATATTTCCTGTGCTTAATGTTAGATTAAAAATGTGTGTTACTGAACCAGCAAAAATAGGTGCAGCACACTTAAGTAAGTACGGGTCTAAATTGTCAGCGCCTAAGGATTTCTTAGTATCAATGGCACACAGGGCAATTAGAACCTCTGCTTCAGTTATTTTCTGGAAACTAAAAACAGGGTTACCATTTTTCAGAGTAACGGTTGAAAAGCAAGACGAAAAATCAACTAACTGGCCAGTACCACAAAGTCCACTTTTCCGTTCAAATAAAAAACCAGCAGAGATGAAATGCTTATTAAAAGCATCACAAATATCATTTTTTTCAGTTAGAATACAGAAGTCTGAGATAATTTGCTTAGGAAGAGAAACAGCAGAATTCCCCCGTTTCAGTGAATTAACGGTTTTCCAGAATTTTGCAGGATCTCCTGCAGAATCTGTCATAGCATTAAGGAAGTAATTTGATTTTGCCTTTTTGACAGCTGCAGTACATTTATTTCTCAATTGCCTAAAAAACAGCCAATCAGCTGGAGTACCTGTTTTCCTCGCCAAGGCCCAGGCCCGATTCTTTTGCAGGAAAAGACCTGACAATTCAGGAGAGAACCAAGAACTGGTTCGGTTTCTTACTCTGTGATTCTTAAGCGGGGCATGTTTATCAGACATAGAAGTAACAATAGAAGAGAAAAAAGCAAGGGCTAAAACCGGGTCCAGAAAGCAGCAAGTGGATAAAAGCTCAGAGTGATATAAGTCAAGGATAAAAGCTTGCTGTGAGAAATGTTTATAATTTCTCTTAGAGATTATACAGGGATCAGAGTGTTTCAGCCTGGTATCTCTAATACAAGCAATAGGGCAGTGGTCACTGATATCATTTGCAAAAACCCCACTGGCTGTGTATTTATGGGGGGTATTTGTTAGAATAATGTCTAGTAGAGTGGATTTTACTGGGTTCTTAAAGTTGGGACGGGTTGGTTTAGTTATCAGCTGAGTTAGATTTAGCTCAGTACAAATGCCTTTTAATTTATCGGATACTGGTGAGAGCCAATCCAGGTTAAAATCTCCCAAAATCAGTAATTCAGAGTTTGCATAATTAGACAGTATATCAGATAATTTGCATAGAGTACAAGGAGGAGCTGAGGGGGGGCGATATACCCCTGCTAGAGTTAAATATTACCAAGTACCACGTTTAAAACTAGACATTCATATTGCTTTGAGACAGAGGTTGATATGGACACAGAAACATTTAAGCAGCATTTAACATAAATCGCAATACCACCACCTCTACCAACTCTATCAGTTCTATAAATATTGTATCCAATCAACTGAACATCTGAATCTGGCACAGAATCACACAGCCACGATTCAGATACAATCAGAACGTCAACATTTGATTGTGAGACCAAAATTTCAATAAAGTCCAACTTTTGGATCAGGCTTCTAGCATTCAAATGAATTATTCCAATACCATTGCTACGGGAATTCATATCAGATGGAGTATCCAAGGTAGCACCTGAAGCTGCATTGAGAACCGGATATGGTTCTCAATTAGAGGCAGGTGTTTTACGTTTCCTCTGATTGAGAACAATATTAAGGTAGGTTGTTTCACATTGTTTGTTGTGGGTGGTTGTCTCCTGTGTTTGTATGTTCGTACCACACGGGACTGTATCGTTCGTTCGTTTGTTTGTAGTCTGTACCTGTTCGTGCGTTCTTCGTTGTATGTAAGTTCTCATGTTTAAGTCAGTCTACGTCGTTTTGTTATTTTGTATCATTCAAGTGTAGATCGTGTCAGTGTTCGTCTTGTCATTAAATTGATCATGTCGTCAAACTACCACGCTGCATATTGGTCTTCTGATCCTTCTCGCCTCTCCTCGTCTGAGGAGGAGGACGAAGTAGACGTTCGTTACAACAACAAACAATTTCACACGCAGACATGAGAGGGTTATATGCACAACAAGTAATGAGGAAATGTAAACCAGGTGTGTGGGAAAACAAGACAAAACAAATGGAAAATGAAAGGTGGATCGGCGACGGCTAGAAGACCGGTGACGTCGACCACCGATCGCCGCCCGAACAAGAAGAGTAACCGACTTCGGCAGAAGTCGTGCCAATATCGCTGTGAGAATCCCAGGCGCATGTTGCCCAGGGTTATAAACATAAACTGTATATGAATAATATTACATTGAAATATATTTTATTAGACACATTAAACCCCCCCTCCCCCTTTGGTTTTGCACGAGTCCGCTGTCCGGTCACGACAAAACATGGAGAACTCCTGAAGTATTATGTCCATATCGCCTGTCAGCAAGTTTCTGAAAAGCATAGAGTACTACAGCTTAGTCCCGTCGGTGGGAAACTCTCAGAGATCTTCCATCTTGTTCTTAAGTGACCGGACATTTGTTCCTTTCAAAAAACGGACGGAAGTGCCAGATTATTTTCTCTGCATCTGAGTCTAACAAGGACTCCAGCCCTCCTCCAGCATCTTTGCATGCAGTGCTTGGATAGCCCGAACAATGGAGTAGGGTCTAGTGTAAATCAGGGCAGTGCTTGGATAGCCGGAACAATGGAGTAGGGTCCGGTGTAAACCAGGGCAGTGCTTGGATAGCCGGAACAATGGAGTAGGGTCCGGAGTAAACCAGGGCAGTGATTGGATAGCCCGAACAATGGAGTAGGGTCCGGTGTAAACCAGGGCAGTGCTTGGATAGCCGGAACAATGGAGTAGGGTCCGGTGTAAACCAGGGCAGTGCTTGGATAGCCGGAACAATGGAGTAGGGTCCGGAGTAAACCAGGGCAGTGATTGGATAGCCCGAACAATGGAGTAGGGTCCGGTGTAAACAAGGACTGAGTCAGTAAGTGCGGAGTGCTGGTCTCTCTGTGGAGTGCTGGTCTCTCTGTGGAGTGCTGGTCTCTCTGGGTGGAGTGCTGGTCTCTCTGTGGAGTGCTGGTCTCTCTGTGGAGTGCTGGTCTCTCTGTGGAGTGCTGGTCTCTCTGTGGCGTGCTGGTCTCTCTGGGAGGAGTGCTGGTCTCTCTGGGTGGAGTGCTGGTCTCTCTGGGTGGAGTGCTGGTGTCTCTGGGTGGAGTGCTGGTCTCTCTGGGTGGAGTGCTGGTCTCTGGGAGGAGTGCTGGTCTCTCTGGGAGGAGTGCTGGTCTCTGGGAGAAGTGCTGGTCTCTCTGGGTGGAGTGCTGGTCTCTCTGGGAGGAGTGCTGGTCTCTCTGGAGTGCTGGTCTCTCTGGTGGAGTGCTGGTCTCTCTCGGAGGAGTGCTGGTCTCTCTGGGTGGAGTGCTGGTCTCTCTGGGAGGAGTGCTGGTCTCTCTGGGAGGAGTGCTGGTCTCTCTGGGTGGAGTGCTGGTCTCTCTGGGTGGAGTGCTGGTCTCTCTGGGTGGAGTGCTGGTCTCTCTGGGAGGAGTGCTGGTCTCTGTGGGAGGAGTGCTGGTCTCTCTGGGAGGAGTGCTGGTCTCTCTGGGTGGAGTGCTGGTCTCTCTGGGAGGAGTGCTGGTCTCTCTGGGTGGAGTGCTGGTCTCTGGTGGAGTGCTGGTCTCTTTGGGAGGAGTGCTGGTCTCTCTGGATGGAGTGCTGGTCTCTCTGGGAGGAGTGCTGGTCTCTCTGAGTGGAGTGCTGGTCTCTGTGGGAGGAGTGCTGGTCTCTCTGGGAGGAGTGCTGGTCTCTCTGGGAGGAGTACTGGTCTCTCTGGGAGGAGTGCTGGTCTCTGTGGGAGGAGTGCTGGTCTCTCTGGGAGGAGTGCTGGTCTCTCTGGGAGGAGTGCTGGTCTCTGGTGGAGTGCTGGTCTCTCTGGGAGGAGTGCTGGTCTCTCTGGGTGGAGTGCTGGTCTCTCTGGGTGGAGTGCTGGTCTCTCTGGGTGGAGTGCTGTTCTCTCTGGGTGGAGTGCTGGTCTCTCTGGGTGGAGTGCTGGTCTCTCTGGGTGGAGTGCTGGTCTCTCTGGGAGGAGTGCTGGTCTCTGTGGAGTGCTGGTCTCTTTGGGAGGAGTGCTGGTCTCTCTGGGTGTGAGGCTGAGGTGTTTTTATTAGCTGTAATCCCATAGGCCGGATGCGCCTGGTCTTTCTTCCTGTATTGGCTGTGTACTTTAGCTCCCTTGCAAAGACTTTTAGAACCCACCTGTTTAGATAAACGTGGGCTTGGGTGGCGTGAAGGTGGATGTCTTTATGGTTTCACCAAAATAGGTTTGGCCTAAGTGCATATTTTCTTGAGAGCACTGCATTGTTTTCTAAAATAATATTGAATGGCACATTTCACCGCCCTAATGGCCACTTCTGTCATCTCTGGGGTCACACTTCAGCCCCTGTTTCTGTCATCGCTGGGGTCACACAGCAGCCCCTGTTTCTGTCATCGCTGGGGTCACACAGCAGCCCCTGTTTCTGTCATCGCTGGGGTCACACAGCAGCCCCTGTTTCTGTCATCGCTGGGGTCACACAGCAGCCCCTGTTTCTGTCATCGCTGGGGTCACACAGCAGCCCCTGTTTCTGTCATCGCTGGGGTCACACAGCAGCCCATGTTTCTGTCATCGCTGGGGTCACACAGCAGCCCCTGTTTCTGTCATCGCTGGGGTCACACAGCAGCCCCTGTTTCTGTCATCGCTGGGGTCACACAGCAGCCCCTGTTTCTGTCATCGCTGGGGTCACACAGCAGCCCCTGTTTCTGTCATCGCTGGGGTCACACAGCAGCCCCTGTTTCTGTCATCGCTGGGGTCACACATCAGCCCCTGTTTCTGTCATCGCTGGGGTCACACAGCAGCCCCTGTTTCTGTCATCGCTGGGGTCACACATCAGCCCATGTTTCTGTCATCGCTGAGGTCACACATCAGCCCATGTTTCTGTCATCGCTGGGGTCACACAGCAGCCCCTGTTTCTGTCATCGCTGGGGTCACACATCAGCCCATGTTTCTGTCATCGCTGGGGTCACACAGCAGCCCATGTTCTTCATGCTGTTTTTTCCAGTGTATATTATGACCCCGTATATAACATGGCAGATTTGGATACTGATAAGCGCCTACGTCGGAATGCAGTGGCTGTACAGTAACATGCTATTCGTCAGAGCTCAGGTTCTCTGCTTCACAGCTCTGTTTGGGGTTTGACTAACATCTGTGCTGAATTTGAGCACCGCACACGACAACAAATTGCCCCCTCCCGCTAATTGGGCAACTTTTGCCCAAGTGAGGAAGATGATGTAAATTTCGACGACTCTGTATTTTGAAAGATGAGACGTTTAAGATATATAATATATACTGCTTTAATGTCATACAAGCAAGCCAAACACCTGTGAGCCCAAATGTGCATTTTAACATGTTAATATCATTAAACTCCTGTCATAAACAGTGTCAACGTTTATCATCACTATGTTTGATGTTCAGTTACCAGATGACTTGTCGTCATACCCTGGGTTGCAAATAGTCCTGGTAGCCATTTGATTATCTGTTCAGGAGTCTTATGGCTTGGGGGTAAAAACTGTTGAGAAGCAATTTTGTCCTAGACTTGGCACTCCGGTACCGCTTGCCATGCGGTAGTAGAGAGAACAGTCTATGACTGGGGTGGCTGGGGTCTTTGACAATTTTTAGGGCCTTCCTCTGACACCGCCTGGTGTAGAGGTCCTGGATGACAGTCAGTTTAGCCCCAGTGATGTACTGGGCCGTACGCACTACCCTTTGAAGTGCCTTGCGGTCGGAGGCCGAGCAGTTAACCTTTCACGAGCCTCTACCCCGGGTCCGGGATCACCCCCCACCCCCCCCCCACACACTGATTAGCATAGCTAGCATAGCTTCACAAGTAGATAGTAGCATCTAAATATCATTAAATCACAAGTCCAAGACACCAGATGAAAGATACAGATCTTGTGAATAAACCCATCATTTCTGTTTTTTAAAATGTTTTACAGGGAAGACACAATATGTAAATCTATTAGCTAACCACGTTAGCAAAAGACACCACTTTTTTTACTCCACCAGTTTTTTACTCCATCAGTAGCTATCACAAATTCGGCCAAATAAAGATATAAATAGCCACTAACCAAGAAAAAACCTCATCAGATGACAGTCTGATAACATATTTATGGTATAGGATAGGTTTTGTTAGAAAAAAGTGCATATTTCAGGTAGAAATCACAGTTTACAATTGCACCGACCATCACAACTCGACTAGAATTACTACAGAGAGCAATGTGTATGACCAATTTACTCATCATAAAACATTTCATAAAAATAGACAAAGCATAGCAATGGAAAGACCCAGATCTTGTGATTTCAGACAATATTTCAGATTTTCTAAGCGTTTTACAGCGAAAACACAATAAATCGCTAAGTTAGCATACTACATGTGCAAACGTACCAGAGGATCGATTCAAGCCAAAGAGAGCTATAACGTAATCATCGCCAAAATATATTAATTTTTTCACTAACCTTCTCAGAATTCTTCCGATGACACTCCTGTAACATCATTTTACAACATACATATAGAGTTTGTTCGAAAATGTGCATATTTAGCCATACAAAACCGTGGTTATACAATGAAAATAGTAGCAAATCAAGCCTCAAAATGTCGGACGTCATCTTTCAGACTTAAATGTTAAATGTTAAATCGAAAGCTAATCATATACTTGACTAAAAAATACAGGGTTGACAGGAATCGAAAGACAAATTAGTTCTTAATGCAACCGCTGATTTACATTTCTAAAATTATCCTTACTGTGCAATACAGGGTTCGCCAAGTGAAGCGATAACAAACAAAATGGCGGATTATGCGTTTAAAATATTTCGACAGAACAACGATTTATCATATTAAATATTTCTTACTATGAGGTGATTTTCCATCAGATTCTTGGGCAATGTATCCTTTCTTGGGTCTAATCTTCTTTTGGTCGATAGATGTCCTCTGTCCTTCGAAATGTCCACTAACATCGACCGAGACCCCGAAACGTGCCCAAAGCTTCAAAGTGCACGACAAAGAAATTCCTCAAAATCGCACTAAACGGATATAAATTGCTATAAAACGGTTCAAATTAACTACATTATGATGTTTTTAACAACTATAACGAGTAAAAACATGACCGGAGAAATATTACTGGCTAAACAACCATTTGGAAGGAGGCAAGTCCGATGTCCATCTTGCGTAAGACGCGCGAAGGGAAAGAACGGTACTTCCACGTTTTGTTGTTGTTTTATAGTGGCTCTGATTGTGCAATCGACTCCATTCAAAACGTCATGACGTACTGACACCCAGAGGAAGACGTAGGCAGTGTCGGTTTCTCCATAGAATTTACAGGCACCTTAAAACCGACCCCAGATCAGGGGTCAAAATTTCTGAAATCTGACTCCCTGTCAGGAAAAGTGCTGTAGAAGTAGTTCTGTACCACTCAGAGACAAAATTCCAACGGCTATAGAAACTAGAAAGTGTTTTCTATCCAATAATAACAATAATATGCATATTGTACGATCAAGAATTGAGCACGAGGCAGTTTAATTTGGAGACCAAAAAATGCTAATGCGGAACAGCACCCCCTATAGTTGCAAGAAGTTTTAATTAACCTACCAGGCAGTGATGCAACCGGTCAGGATGCTCTCGATGTTGCAGCTGTAGAACCGTTTGAGGATCTCAGGACCCTTTTTAGTTTCCTGATGGGGGAATAGGCTTTGTCGTGCCCTCTTCACGACTGTCTCGGAATAGTCTTATCGTGTTACTGGATGTATACAGAGGATGTTATCAACAAAGACTGTGAAAACCACAGTAGATGCAAAACACACATACAATCAGTCTTGTGTCAGGTGAACTGTTGTGTCCTCAACTTTAATCTAATCATTTCCTCATAATCTCAAAACTGTTACCTTTTAATTGCTACCCCTACTGTATTTATTTATTTATTTAGCTCCTTTGCACCCCATTATTTCTATCACTACTTTGCACATTCTTCCACTGCAAATCTACCATTCCAGTGTTTTTACTTGCTATATTGTATTTACTTCGCCACCATGGCCTTTCTCTTGCCTTTACCTCCCTTATCTCAGCTCACTTGCTCACATTGTAAAGAGACTTATTTTCCTATTGTGTTATTGACTGTATGTTTTGTTTATTCCATGTGTAACTCTGTGTTGTTGTTTGTGTCGCACTGCTGTGCTTTATCTTGGCCAGGTCGCAATTGTAAATGAGAACTTGTTCTCAACTAGCCTACCTTGTTAAATAAAGGAGAAATAAATCAAATTAAATAAAATAAAAAAACATGGTCATGCCTAAGCATTCCATATTCCTTCATTATTAAGAAACATTTAAATTTAGCCCTACGCATAAACAGCATACAGGCCAATTAGAACAGCATACAGGCCAATTCTGTAATGTAACGCTAAGAATCAGGAAGCAACTGCAGGGAGTGTATTTAATAAATATACGACCATG
Source organism: Salvelinus alpinus (assembly GCF_045679555.1). NCBI lineage: Eukaryota > Metazoa > Chordata > Actinopteri > Salmoniformes > Salmonidae > Salvelinus > Salvelinus alpinus. Next base: position 46,201,223 of record NC_092113.1, on the reverse strand, counting down.
GAACAGCATACAGGCCAATTCTGTAACGTGTACGCTAAGAATCAGGAAGCAAGTTCCTGGGAGTGTATTTAATAAATATACGACCATGGAACAAAACAAGAAACACGAGTAGCGTACAGACAGGAACAGAATCCATAACCGCGTGGTTAAGAACCAAAGGGAGTGACATATGTAGGGAAGGAACCAAAGGGAGTGACATATGTAGGGAAGGAACCAAAGGGAGTGACATATGTAGGGAAGGAACCAAAGGGAGTGACATATGTAGGGAAGGAACCAAAGGGAGTGACATATGTAGGGAAGGAACCAAAGGGAGTGACATATGTAGGGAAGGAACCAAAGGGAGTGACATATGTAGGGAAGGAACCAAAGGGAGTGACATATGTAGGGAAGGAACCAAAGGCAGTGACATATGTAGGGAAGGAACCAAAGGGAGTGACATATGTAGGGAAGGAACCAAAGGGAGTGACACATGTAGGGAAGGAACCAAAGGGAGTGACATATGTAGGGAAGGAACCAAAGGGAGTGACATATGTAGGGAAGGAACCAAAGGGAGTGACATATGTAGGGAAGGAACCAAAGGGAGTGACATATGTAGGGAAGGAACCAAAGGGAGTGACATATGTAGGGAAGGAACCAAAGGGAGTGACATATGTAGGGAAGGAACCAAAGGGAGTGACATATGTAGGGAAGGAACCAAAGGGAGTGACATATGTAGGGAAGGAACCAAAGGGAGTGACATATGTAGGGAAGGAACCAAAGGGAGTAACATATGTAGGGAAGGAACCAAAGGGAGTGACATATGTAGGGAAGGAACCAAAGGGAGTGACATATGTAGGGAAGGAACCAAAGGGAGTGACATATGTAGGGAAGGAACCAAAGGCAGTGACATATGTAGGGAAGGAACCAAAGGGAGTGACATATGTAGGGAAGGAACCAAAGGGAGTGACATATGTAGGGAAGGAACCAAAGGGAGTGACATATGTAGGGAAGGAACCAAAGGGAGTGACATATGTAGGGAAGGAACCAAAGGGAGTGACATATGTAGGGAAGGAACCAAAGGCAGTGACATATGTAGGGAAGGAGCCAAAGGGAGTGACATATGTAGGGAAGGAACCAAAGGGAGTGACATATGTAGGGAAGGAACCAAAGGGAGTGACATATGTAGGGAAGGAACCAAAGGGAGTGACATATGTAGGGAAGGAACCAAAGGGAGTGACATATGTAGGGAAGGAACCAAAGGGAGTGACATATGTAGGGAAGGAACCAAAGGGAGTGACATATGTAGGGAAGGAACCAAAGGGAGTGACATATGTAGGGAAGGAACCAAAGGGAGTGACATATGTAGGGAAGGAACCAAAGGGAGTGACATATGTAGGGAAGGAACCAAAGGGAGTGACATATGTAGGGAAGGAACCAAAGGGAGTGACATATGTAGGGAAGGAACCAAAGGGAGTGACATATGTAGGGAAGGAACCAAAGGGAGTGACATATGTAGGGAAGGAACCAAAGGGAGTGACATATGTAGGGAAGGAACCAAAGGGAGTGACATATGTAGGGAAGGAACCAAAGGGAGTGACATATGTAGGGAAGGAACCAAAGGGAGTGACATATGTAGGGAAGGAACCAAAGGGAGTGACATATGTAGGGAAGGAACCAAAGGGAGTGACATATGTAGGGAAGGAACCAAAGGCAGTGACATATGTAGGGAAGGAACCAAAGGGAGTGACATATGTAGGGAAGGAACCAAAGGGAGTGACATATGTAGGGAAGGTAATCAGGGAAGTGATTGAGGCAAGCAGGTGACTGAGGCAGGCAGGTGAATGAGGCCAGGTGAGTCTGATGAGGTGCTGATGCGTGTAACGATGGTGACAGGAATGCCTGATAATGAGCAGCCTGATGACCTCGAGCGCCAGAGAGGGAGGAGTAAACGTGACAAATCCCCTCTTGTGTACGGGGTTAAATGAACATGTCTTCTGAAACTATTTGGAGGGCACTCTGGGTCATGAGGCAACATATTTATCTTACCTTCATGCCAGATAGTAGTTACTGTATCTTTCCCATAGATGTTTTCCATTGGAGCCACAGAGAATGACTGTCTCCGTCTCCAGTCTCCGTCTCCGTCTCCGTCTCCGTCTCCGTCACTACATTGGAGTCTCTTCTCTGGTCAGTCACTACATTGGAGTCTCTTCTCTGGTCAGTCACTACATTGGAGTCTCTTCTCTGGTCAGTCACTACATTGGAGTCTCTTCTCTGGTCAGTCACTACATTGGAGTCTCTTCTCTGGTCAGTCACTACATTGGAGTCTCTTCTCTGGTCAGTCACTACATTGGAGTCTCTTCTCTGGTCAGTCACTACATTGGAGTCTCTTCTCTGGTCAGTCACTACATTGGAGTCTCTTCTCTGGTCAGTCACTACATTGGAGTCTCTTCTCTGGTCAGTCACTACATTGGAGTCTCTTCTCTGGTCAGTCACTACATTGGAGTCTCTTTTCTGGTCAGTCACTACATTGGATCCTCTTCTCTGGTCAGTCACTACATTGGAGTCTCTTCTCTGGTCAGTCACTACATTGGAGTCTCTTCTCTGGTCAGTCACTACATTGGAGTCTCTTTTCTGGTCAGTCACTACATTGGATCCTCTTCTCTGGTCAGTCACTACATTGGAGTCTCTTCTCTGGTCAGTCACTACATTGGAGTCTCTTCTCTGGTCAGTCACTACATTGGAGTCTCTTCTCTGGTCAGTCACTACATTGGAGTCTCTTCTCTGGTCAGTCACTACATTGGAGTCTCTTCTCTGGTCAGTCACTACATTGGAGTCTCTTCTCTGGTCAGTCACTACATTGGAGTCTCTTCTCTGGTCAGTCACTACATTGGAGTCTCTTCTCTGGTCAGTCACTACATTGGAGTCTCTTTTCTGGTCAGTCACTACATTGGATCCTCTTCTCTGGTCAGTCACTACATTGGAGTCTCTTCTCTGGTCAGTCACTACATTGGAGTCTCTTCTCTGGTCAGTCACTACATTGGAGTCTCTTTTCTGGTCAGTCACTACATTGGATCCTCTTCTCTGGTCAGTCACTACATTGGAGTCTCTTCTCTGGTCAGTCACTACATTGGAGTCTCTTCTCTGGTCAGTCACTACATTGGAGTCTCTTCTCTGGTCAGTCACTACATTGGAGTCTCTTCTCTGGTCAGTCACTACATTGGAGTCTCTTTTCTGGTCAGTCACTACATTGGAGTCTCTTCTCTGGTCAGTCACTACATTGGAGTCTCTTCTCTGGTCAGTCACTACATTGGAGTCTCTTCTCTGGTCAGTCACTACATTGGAGTCTCTTCTCTGGTCAGTCACTACATTGGATCCTCTTCTCTGGTCAGTCACTATATTGGAGTCTCTTCTCTGGTCAGTCACTACACTACTCTGGTACTGGTCCTCCAATGCCAGGATGTAGCACCCACCTGGGTGATGCCACGGCTGCTGAAAAGTGAACAAAAAGCCACCCCATCTTGGCAGTGGTAAGGAGCCATCCTTGAACAGGCCCTGAACTTCCTCTTCTACGTCTTGACAAATCAAAGCATTCTTTGGTGTTATACTTCCAAACAGATTATTTGAATCCAAACAGCCAAACAGCCTGCCACTCAGCCAGCCAGCCAGCCAGCCAGCCAGCCAAACAGCCAGCCAGCCAAACAGCCAGCCAGCCAGCCAGCCAGCCAAACAGCCAAACAGCCAGCCAAACAGCCAGCCAAACAGCCAGCCAGCCAGCCAGCCAAACAGCCAGCCAGCCAAACAGCCAGCCAGCCAGCCAGCCAAACAGCCAGCCAGCCAAACAGCCAGCCAGCCAGCCAGCCAAACAGCCAGCCAGCCAGCCAGCCAAACAGCCAAACAGCCAGCCAAACAGCCAGCCAAACAGCCAGCCAGCCAGCCAAACAGCCAGCCAGCCAAACAGCCAGCCAGCCAGCCAGCCAAACAGCCAGCCAGCCAGCCAAACAGCCAGCCAGCCAGCCAAACAGCCAGCCAGCTATGAAGCTAAAACATATACGTTTCATCAGGATCCTGCGGCTCTGAGAGTCAAGACCACGGGATATAGGGATCAAACCCTGGAGCAGCCAAAACACAAAATACTTATTAAAAAATGCACAAAAAAAAAAAAAAAATACACTTACAAATAATAACACATGTACAATATTTACACAGCTCTCTGATTAGGATACATCACGGCACCATGGCAACCACGGAACCCAGACAAGAAAATATCCACCAATGGAGTAGTTGAAGACATTTGTCCATTTAAATTGCCTTTTTTTTATGCCAGATTTATTTTTGGGCTTTAAATCCCACGTGTTATTATTATGGATAGGTGTGTCTAGTTTAATCTGAAAGTATTTCAAATTGATTGTGAAGCTCAACAAAGTCACTTGTAGATGATTTAAACACGATGTGCGAAAAATGCTAATATCGGTAAGACATGGATGGGACCATTTGGAAACAACAGTGTCAGGGAAACTAAATCAAAACACGGATTGCTGTCAAACGTTGACCATAGACTTGACCCCAAATGTTTTCAATGATTTTCTTCACAACGCAGCAACCTTTGATTGAACACTATTATTAACCTATATCTACCCAATAATGTCCTCGGTCACCTTGATCAAAAGGTCCTGCTTGTCGGTTCATTCATAATTCATGTTGTGGGCACACCCAAAGAGTCGGGTTGTGACGCGTCCGATACTCACTGTTTATGTCTGTCCACGCTCTGATAGGAGGAGAGAGAGGAGAGAAAGAGAGGAGAGAGAGAGAGATTTATTTATTTATATATAAATATATATATATTTTGTGTATATACAGTGGGGAGAACAAGTATTTGATACACTGCTGATTTTGCAGATTTTCCTACTTACAAAGCATGTAGAGGTCTGTAATTTTTATCATAGGTACACTTCAACTGTGAGAGACGGAATCTAAAACAAAAATCCCGAAAATCACATTGTATGATTTTTAAGTAATTAATTTGCATTTTATTGCATGACATAAGTATTTGATACATCAGAAAAGCAGAACTTAATATTTGGTACAGAAACCTTTGTTTGCAATTACAGAGATCATACGTTTCCTGTAGTTCTTGACTAGGTTTGCACACACTGCAGCAGGGATTTTGGCCCACTCCTCCCTACAGATCTTCTCCAGATCCTTCAGGTTTCGGGGCTGTCGCTGGGCAATACGGACTTTCAGCTCCCTCCAAAGATTTTCTATTGGGTTCAGGTCTGGAGACTGGCTAGGCCACTCCAGGACCTTGAGATGCTTCTTACGGAGCCACTCCTTAGTTGCCATGGCTGTGTGCTTCGTGTCGTTGTCATGCTGGAAGACCCAGCCACGACCCATCTTCAATGCTCTTACTGAGGGAAGGAGGTTGTTGGCTAAGATCTCGCAATACATGGCCCCATCCATCCTCCCCTCAATACGGTGCAGTCGTCCTGTCCCCTTTGCAGAAAAGCATCCCCAAAGAATGATGTTTCCACCTCCATGCTTCACGGTTGGGATGGTGTTCTTGGGGTTGTACTCATCCTTCTTCTTCCTCCAAACACGGCGAGTGGAGTTTAGACCAAAAAGCTCTATTTTTGAATCATCAGACCACATGACCTTCTCCCATTCCTCCTCTGGATCATCCAGATGGTCATTGGCAAACTTCAGACGGGCCTGGACATGCGCCTGCTTGAGCAGGGGGACCTTGTGTGCGCTGCAGGATTTTAATCCATGACGGCGTAGTGTGTTACTAATGGTTTTCTTTGAGACTGTGGTCCCAGCTCTCTTCAGGTCATTGACCAGGTCCTGCTGTGTAGTTCTGGGCTGATCCCTCACCTTCCTCATGATCATTGATGCCCCACGAGGTGAGATCTTGCATGGAGCCCCAGACCGAGGGTGATTGACCATCATCTTGAACTTCTTCTATTTTCTTCTATTTTCTAATAATTGCGCCAACAGTTGTTGCCTTCTCACCAAGCTGCTTGCCTATTGTCCTGTAGCCCATCCCAGCCTTGTGCAGGTCTACAATTTTATCCCTGATGTCCTTACACAGCTCTCTGGTCTTGGCCATTGTGGAGAGGTTGGAGTCTGTTTGATTGAGTGTGTGGACAGGTGTCTTTTATACAGGTAACGAGTTCAAACAGGTGCAGTTAATACAGGTAATGAGTGGAGAACAGGAGGGCTTCTTAAAGAAAAACTAACAGGTCTGTGAGAGCCGGAATTCTTACTGGTTGGTAGGTGATCAAATACTTATGTCATGCAATAAAATGCAAATGAATTACTTAAAAATCATACAATGTGATTTTCTGGATTTTTGTTTTAGATTCCGTCTCTCACAGTTGAAGTGTACCTATGATAAAAATTACAGACCTCTACATGCTTTGTAAGTAGGAAAACCTGCAAAATCGGCAGTGTATCAAATACTTGTTCTCCCCACTGTATATACATATATATTTTATTTAAATTTTTCGATATGTATACTTTGACAATGTAAGTAATAATAACTTGCCATGTCAATAAAGTCAATTGAATTGAATTGAATTGAATTGAGAGAGAAGGGGGTTGCCTGCCAGGGGCGGGGGTAGTGCTCGCATGTTTATAAACCACAGCTCTCGCACCGTGGGAGGGAACACCAATTGGAGAGAGTCAGACGGAGTGATGAGAGCAGACAGACAGGGAGAGAGAGAGAGGAGTCAGACGGAGTGAGGAGAGCAGACAGACAGGGAGAGAGAGAGAGGAGACAGACAGGGAGTGAGGAGAGCAGACAGACAGGGAGAGAGAGAGAGGAGACAGACAGGGAGTGAGGAGAGCAGACAGACAGGGAGAGAGAGAGAGGAGACGGACAGGGAGTGAGGAGAGCAGACGGACAGGGAGAGAGAGAGAGGAGACAGACAGGGAGTGAGGAGAGCAGACAGACAGGGAGAGTGAGAGAGAGGAGACGGAGGAGGGGAAGCCGTGGTGGTGGCAGGCTAACAGGGGCTCGCGGAGGGGGAACAGCTGGTGCCCCTGCATGTGTCTCCGTCCGTCTATCTCGGCACGCACATGGACGACCACCACAGTCTCCTTCAATCCCCGCCGCCGTCCATTACCAAGACCCACCAGGACCACCCCGACCTCCGAGACCGCGACACCCTCGTAAACCACGGATACACAGAGACAGACATCGACGTGATGACGGTGGTGGCGTGTGGCGGAGACAACATGTTGGAGGAGTTGGTGACTCTACCAGGTCACCACTCTCTGGACCGGTACGAACGGAACCAACCGGACCACGAGTGCTGTGAGCGCGTGGTCGTCAACATCTCTGGGCTGCGCTTCGAGACGCAGCTGAAGACCCTCTCCCAGTTCCCTGAGACCCTGCTGGGGGACCCCAAGAAGAGGATGAGGTATCTATAGTACTTTAGTAATATTGGTTAAACTGTGTGTGTATGTTAACTCCTAGAAGAGAATGAGGTAACTATAGTACTTTAGTGATATTGATTATACTGTGTCTGTATGTTAACTCCTAGAAGAGAATGAGGTAACTATAGTACTTTAGTAATATTGATTATACTGTGTCTGTATGTTAACTCCTAGAAGAGGATGAGGTAACTATAGTACTTTAGTGATATTGATTATACTGTGTCTGTATGTTAACTCCTAGAAGAAGATGAGGTAACTATAGTACTTTAGTGATATTGGTTAAACTGTGTCTGTATGTTAACTCCTAGAAGAGGATGAGGTAACTATAGTACTTTAGTGATATTGATTATACTGTGTCTGTATGTTAACTCCTAGAAGAGAATGAGGTAACTATAGTACTTTAGTGATATTGGTTAAACTGTGTCTGTATGTTAACTCCTAGAAGAGGATGAGGTAACTATAGTACTTTAGTAATATTGATTATACTCTGTCTGTATGTTAACTCCTAGAAGAGAATGAGGTAACTATAGTACTTTAGTGATATTGGTTAAACTGTGTCTGTATGTTAACTCCTAGAAGAGGATGAGGTAACTATAGTACTTTAGTGATATTGGTTAAACTGTGTGTGTATGTTAACTCCTAGAAGAGAATGAGGTTACTATAGTACTTCTATACAGCGGCAAGAAAAAGTATGTGAACCCTTTGGAAATATCTGGATTTCTGCATAAATTGGTCGTAAAATGTGATCTGATCACTATAATAGACAAACACAGTCTGCTTGAACTAATAACACACAATTATATGTTTCATGTCTTTATTGAACACACTAGGTAAACATTCACAGTGCAGGATGGGAAAAGTATGTGAACCCTTGGATTTAATAACTGGTTGACCCTCCTTTGGCAGCAATAACCTCAACCAAACGTTTTCTGTAGTTGTGGATCAGACCTGCACAACGGTCAGGACGAATTTTGGACCATTCCTCTTTACAAAACTGTTTCAGTTCAGCAATATTCTTGGGATGTCTGGTGTGAACTGCTCTCTTGAGGTCATGCCACAGCATCTAAATCTGGTTGAGGTCAGGACTCTGACTGGGCCACTCCAGAAGATGTATTTTCTTCTGTTGAAGCCATTCTGTTGTTGATTTACTTCTGTGTTTTGGGTCGTTGTCCTGTTGCGTCACCCAACTTCTGTTGAGCTTCAATTGGCGGACAGACAGCCTTACATTCTCCTGCAAAATGTCTCGATAAACTTGGGAATTCATTTTTCCATTGATGATAGCAAGTTGTCCAGGCCCTGAGGCAGCAAAGCAGCCCCAAACCATGACGCTCCCTCCTCTATATTTTACAGTTGGGATGAGGTTTTGATGTTGGTGTGCTGTGCCTTTTTTTCTCCACACACAGTGTTGTGTTCCTTCCAAACAACTCAACTGTAGTTTCATCTGTCCACAGAATATTTTGCCAGTAGAGCTGAGGAACATCCAGATGCTCTTTTGCGAACTTCAGATGTGCAGCAATGTTTTTTTGGACAGCAGTGGCTTCTTCCGTGGTGTCCTCCCATGAACACCATTCTTGTTTAGTGTTTTACGAGACAATGTGTCTTACCGTGGACTGATGAACATCAATGCTTTTAGAGATACTTTTGTAACCCTTTCCAGCTTTATGCAAGTCAACATTTCTTAATCTTAGGTCTTCTGAGATCTCTTTTGTTCGAGGCATGGTTCACATCAGGCCGTGCTTCTTGTGAATAGCGAACTCACATTTTGTGAGTGTTTTTTATAAGGCAGGGCAGCTCTAACCAACATCTCCAATCTCTTCTCATTGATTGGACTCCAGGTTAGCTGACTCCTGTCTCCAATTAGCTTTTGGAGAAGTCATTAGCCTAGGGGTTAACATACTTTTTCCAACCTACACTGTGAATTTTTAAATTATGTATTCAATATAGACAAGAAAAATATAATATTAGTTATTTGTTTAAGCACACTGTGTTTATCTATTGTTGTGACTTAGATGAAGATCAGATACAATTTTATGACCAACTTATGTAGAAATGCAGGTAACTCCAAAGGGTTCACATACTGTTTCTTCCACTGTAGGTTATTATACGCTTGTAGTGGACAGTAGTATTTGACGTGTGTGTATACAGTTTATATGATATTATAAATACCTCACATATGACTCATAATATGAGTAAGCAATTTGCCTATTAACATATTTATCTGACTCCATAAAGTGAATTAAAATATATAAGCAAGCATTAGGCAATGAGTTGACGTTGACTAGCGAGAATTAGTCTGAGAATTGTCTATATCAAAGGCAGATATTTAATTAACATTGTACAATTCACATACATGGCATAAAGCATTAACAGACATTTCTAAGGCATAACATCCTAAGGTAGTAAACAGGACAAAGCATGAACAAAGAGATGCTTACTAAGCCTAGAAGCCTAGAAGGAAAACTGCTCCAAAACCGCCATAAAAAAGCCAGACTACGGTTTGCAACTGCACATGGGGACAAAGATCGTACTTTTTGGAGAAATGTCCTCTGGTCTGATGAAACAAAAATAGAACTGTTTGGCCATAATGACCATCGTTATGTTTAGAGGAAAAAAGGGGAGGCTTGCAAGCCGAAGAACACCATCCCAACCGTGAAGCACGGGGGTGGCAGCATCATGTTGTGGGGGTGCTTTGCTGCATGTGGGACTGGTGCACTTCACAAAATAGATGGCATCACGAGGGAGAAAATTATGTGGATATATTGAAGCAACATCGCAAGATATCAGTCAGGAAGTTAAAGCTTGGTCACACATGGGTCTTCCAAATGCACAAAGACCCCAAGCATACTTCCAAAGTTGTGGCAAAATGGCTTAATGACAACAAAGTCAAGGTGTTGGAGTGGCCATCACAAAGCCCTGCCCTCAATCCTATAGAAAATGTGTGGGCAGAACTGAAAAAGCTTGTGCAAGCAAGGAGGCCTACAAACCTGACTCAGTTACACCAGCTCTGTCAGGAGGAATGGGCCAAAATTCACCCAACTTATTGTGTGAAGCTTGTGGAAGGCTACCTGAAACGTTTGACCCAAGTTAAACAATGTAAAGGCAATGCTACCAAATACTAATTGAGTGTACGTAAACTTCTGACCCACTGGGAATGTGATGAAAGAAATGAAAGCTGAAATAAATCGCTCTACTATTATTCTGACATTTCAAATTCTTAAAATAAAGTGGTGATCCTAACTGACCTAAGACAGGACATTTTTACTAGGATTAAATGTCAGGAATTGTGAGAAACTGAGTTTAAATGTATTTAGCTAAGGTGCATGTAAACTTCCGACTTCAACTGTATATGCCAATGATGTGATGGTCCGACCACATTCAGACTGACTGCGTCACTTCTTGTTTTTATAAGAAACATTAATGTGTTGAAAATCCCAAATTGTTTGCATAGTCAACTTACACACAGCTCTGACACACACACTTACCCCACCAGACATGCCAACAGGGGTCTTTTCACAGTCCCCAAATCCAGAACAAATTCAAGAAAACATACAGCATTTTATAGAGTCATTATTGCATGGAACTTCCATCCATCTCATATTGCTCAAATAAACAGCAAACCTGGTTTCAAAAAACAGATAAAGCAACACCTCACAGCACAACGCCTCTCCCCTATTTGACCTAGATAGTTTGTGTGTATGTATTGATATGTAGGCTGCGTGTGACTTAAATGTTTTTTTATATAGTTTTTTATATAGTTCTGTCTTTGAGCTGTTCTTGTCTATTAATGTTCTGTATTATGTCATGTTTCATGTTCTGTGGAAGAGTATCTGCTGCTTTTGCAACAGCTAATGGGGATCCTAATAAAATACCAAATACTCTTTATATCGCAAAAAATCATATCAGGAAATATACTTATTTTATCGCATAAAATCAGATATCAGGAAATATATAGATAAATCAGCCCGTTCACCTGTGATACAAGTCAGTATTCGATGTCCATCCGTGAGGATGTCAGGAAATGAAGTGGAAACCGACCACTAGGGGCAGCAGTGAGTGCTGTTACCTTCACGTAGGTTTTGCTAGGGCGTGGTGGATGGCGGATGGGCTTAAGCATCTGCCTCTGGTTGCAAGTTCGAATCCAGCCGTAGAAAGGTGTTCTTGATATTTTTGTTTTAAGCCTAACCTTGACCCTTACCTTAACCACTCTGAGTTAATGTCTAACGTTAACCCTTACCTTAACCACTCTGAGTTAATGTCTAACATTAACCCTTACCTTAACCACTCTGAGTTAATGTCTAACCTTAACCCTTACCTTAACCACTCTGAGGTAATGTCTTAACCATTACCTGAACCACTCTGAGGTAATGTCTAACCTTAACCCTTACCTGAACCACTCTGAGGTAATGTCTTAACCCTTACCTGAACCACTCTGAGGTAATGTCTAACCTTAACCCTTACCTGAACCACTCTGAGGTAATGTCTAACATTAACCCTTACCTGAACCACTCTGAGGTAATGTCTAACCTTAACCCTTACCTGAACCACTCTGAGGTAATGTCTAACCTTAACCCTTACCTGAACAACTCTGAGGTAATGTCTAACCTTAACCCTTACCTGAACCACTCTGAGGTAATGTCTAACCTTAACCCTTACCTGAACCACTCTGAGGTAATGTCTAACATTAACCCTTACCTGAACCACTCTGAGGTAATGTCTAACCTTAACCCTTACCTGAACCACTCTGAGGTAATGTCTAACCTTAACCCTTACCTGAACCACTCTGAGGTAATGTCTTAACCCTTACCTGAACCACTCTGAGGTAATGTCTTAACCCTTACCTGAACCACTCTGAGGTAATGTCTAACCTTAACCCTTACCTGAACCACTCTGAGGTAATGTCTAACCTTAACCCTTACCTGAACCACTCTGAGGTAATGTCTTAACCCTTACCTGAAGCACTCTGAGGTAATGTCTTAACCCTTACCTGAACCACTCTGAGGTAATGTCTTAACCCTTACCTGAACCACTCTGAGGTAATGTCTTAACCCTTACCTGAACCACTCTGAGGTAATGTCTAACCTTAAACCTTACCTGAACCACTCTGAGGTAATGTCTAACCTTAACCCTTACCTGAACCACTCTGAGGTAATGTCTTAACCCTTACCTGAACCACTCTGAGGTAATGTCTTAACCCTTACCTGAACCACTCTGAGGTAATGTCTTAACCCTTACCTGAACCACTCTGAGGTAATGTCTTAACCCTTACCTGAACCACTCTGAGGTAATGTCTAACCTTAACCCTTACCTGAACCACTCTGAGGTAATGTCTAACCTTAACCCTTACCTGAACCACTCTGAGGTAATGTCTAACCTTAACCCTTACCTGAACCACTCTGAGGTAATGTCTAACCTTAACCCTTACCTGAACCACTCTGAGGTAATGTCTAACATTAACCCTTACCTGAACCACTCTGAGGTAATGTCTAACCTTAACCCTTACCTGAACCACTCTTAGGTAATGTCTAACCTTAACCCTTACCTGAACCACTCTGAGGTAATGTCTAACCTTAACCCTTACCTGAACCACTCTGAGGTAATGTCTAACCTTAACCCTTACCTGAACCACTCTGAGGTAATGTCTAACATTAACCCTTACCTGAACCACTCTGAGGTAATGTCTAACCTTAACCCTTACCTGAACCACTCTGAGGTAATGTCTAACCTTAACCCTTACCTGAACCACTCTGAGGTAATGTCTTAACCCTTACCTGAACCACTCTGAGGTAATGTCTTAACCCTTACCTGAACCACTCTGAGGTAATGTCTAACCTTAACCCTTACCTGAACCACTCTGAGGTAATGTCTAACCTTAACCCTTACCTGAACCACTCTGAGGTAATGTCTAACCTTAACCCTTACCTGAACCACTCTGAGGTAATGTCTTAACCCTTACCTGAACCACTCTGAGGTAATGTCTTAACCCTTACCTGAACCACTCTGAGGTAATGTCTAACCTTAACCCTTACCTGAACCACTCTGAGGTAATGTCTAACCTTAACCCTTACCTGAACCACTCTGAGGTAATGTCTTAACCCTTACCTGAACCACTCTGAGGTAATGTCTTAACCCTTACCTGAACCACTCTGAGGTAATGTCTTAACCCTTACCTGAACCACTCTGAGGTAATGTCTTAACCCTTACCTGAACCACTCTGAGGTAATGTCTAACCTTAACCCTTACCTGAACCACTCTGAGGTAATGTCTAACCTTAACCCTTACCTGAACCACTCTGAGGTAATGTCTAACCTTAACCCTTACCTGAACCACTCTGAGGTAATGTCTAACCTTAACCCTTACCTGAACCACTCTGAGGTAATGTCTTAACCCTTACCTGAACCACTCTGAGGTAATGTCTTAACCCTTACCTGAACCACTCTGAGGTAATGTCTTAACCCTTACCTGAACCACTCTGAGGTAATGTCTAACCTTAACCCTTACCTGAACCACTCTGAGGTAATGTCTAACCTTAACCCTTACCTGAACCACTCTGAGGTAATGTCTAACATTAACCCTTACCTGAACCACTCTGAGGTAATGTCTAACCTTAACCCTTACCTGAACCACTCTGAGGTAATGTCTTAACCCTTACCTGAACCACTCTGAGGTAATGTCTTAACCCTTACCTGAACCACTCTGAGGTAATGTCTAACCTTAACCCTTACCTGAACCACTCTGAGGTAATGTCTAACCTTAACCCTTACCTGAACCACTCTGAGGTAATGTCTAACATTAACCCTTACCTGAACCACTCTGAGGTAATGTCTAACCTTAACCCTTACCTGAACCACTCTGAGGTAATGTTTTAACCCTTACCTGAACCACTCTGAGGTAATGTCTTAACCCTTACCTGAACCACTCTGAGGTAATGTCTAACCTTAACCCTTACCTGAACCACTCTGAGGTAATGTCTAACCTTAACCCTTACCTGAACCACTCTGAGGTAATGTCTAACCTTAACCCTTACCTGAACCACTCTGAGGTAATGTCTAACCTTAACCCTTACCTGAACCACTCTGAGGTAATGTCTTAACCCTTACCTGAACCACTCTGAGGTAATGTCTTAACCCTTACCTGAACCACTCTGAGGTAATGTCTAACCTTAACCCTTACCTGAACCACTCTGAGGTAATGTCTAACCTTAACCCTTACCTGAACCACTCTGAGGTAATGTCTTAACCCTTACCTTAACCACTCTGAGGTAATGTCTAACCTTAACCCTTACCTGAACCACTCTGAGGTAATGTCTAACCTTAATCCTTACCTGAACCACTCTGAGGTAATGTCTAACCTTAACCCTTACCTGAACCACTCTGAGGTAATGTCTAACATTAACCCTTACCTGAACCACTCTGAGGTAATGTCTAACCTTAACCCTTACCTGAACCACTCTGAGGTAATGTCTAACCTTAACCCTTACCTGAACCACTCTGAGGTAATGTCTAACCTTAACCCTTACCTGAACCACTCTGAGGTAATGTCTTAACCCTTACCTGAACCACTCTGAGGTAATGTCTAACCTTAACCCTTACCTGAACCACTCTGAGGTAATGTCTTAACCCTTACCTGAACCACTCTGAGGTAATGTCTTAACCCTTACCTGAACCACTCTGAGGTAATGTCTAACCTTAACCCTTACCTGAACCACTCTGAGGTAATGTCTAACCTTAACCCTTACCTGAACCACTCTGAGGTAATGTCTTAACCCTTACCTGAACCACTCTGAGGTAATGTCTAACCTTAACCCTTACCTGAACCACTCTGAGGTAATGTCTTAACCCTTACCTGAACCACTCTGAGGTAATGTCTTAACCCTTACCTGAACCACTCTGAGGTAATGTCTAACCTTAACCCTTACCTGAACCACTCTGAGGTAATGTCTTAACCCTTACCTGAACCACTCTTAGGTAATGTCTTAACCCTTACCTGAACCACTCTGAGGTAATGTCTAACCTTAACCCTTACCTGAACCACTCTGAGGTAATGTCTTAACCCTTACCTGAACCACTCTGAGGTAATGTCTTAACCCTTACCTGAACCACTCTGAGGTAATGTCTAACCTTAACCCTTACCTGAACCACTCTGAGGTAATGTCTAACCTTAACCCTTACCTGAACCACTCTGAGGTAATGTCTTAACCCTTACCTGAACCACTCTGAGGTAATGTCTAACCTTAACCCTTACCTGAACCACTCTGAGGTAATGTCTAACCTTAACCCTTACCTGAACCACTCTGAGGTAATGTCTAACCTTAACCCTTACCTGAACCACTCTGAGGTAATGTCTTAACCCTTACCTGAACCACTCTGAGGTAATGTCTTAACCCTTACCTGAACCACTCTGAGGTAATGTCTTAACCCTTACCTGAACCACTCTGAGGTAATGTCTAACCTTAACCCTTACCTGAACCACTCTGAGGTAATGTCTAACCTTAACCCTTACCTGAACCACTCTGAGGTAATGTCTAACCTTAACCCTTACCTGAACCACTCTGAGGTAATGTCTAACCTTAACCCTTACCTGAACCACTCTGAGGTAATGTCTTAACCCTTACCTGAACCACTCTGAGGTAATGTCTAACCTTAACCCTTACCTGAACCACTCTGAGGTAATGTCTAACCTTAACCCTTACCTGAACCACTCTGAGGTAATGTCTTAACCCTTACCTGAACCACTCTGAGGTAATGTCTAACCTTAACCCTTACCTGAACCACTCTGAGGTAATGTCTAACCTTAACCCTTACCTGAACCACTCTGAGGTAATGTCTTAACCCTTACCTGAACCACTCTGAGGTAATGTCTAACCTTAACCCTTACCTGAACCACTCTGAGGTAATGTCTTAACCCTTACCTGAACCACTCTGAGGTAATGTCTAACCTTAACCCTTACCTGAACCACTCTGAGGTAATGTCTTAACCCTTACCTGAACCACTCTGAGGTAATGTCTTAACCCTTACCTGAACCACTCTGAGGTAATGTCTTAACCCTTACCTGAACCACTCTGAGGTAATGTCTAACCTTAACCCTTACCTGAACCACTCTGAGGTAATGTCTTAACCCTTACCTGAACCACTCTGAGGTAATGTCTAACCTTAACCCTTACCTGAACCACTCTGAGGTAATGTCTTAACCCTTACCTGAAGCACTCTGAGGTAATGTCTTAACCCTTACCTGAACCACTCTGAGGTAATGTCTTAACCCTTACCTGAACCACTCTGAGGTAATGTCTTAACCCTTACCTGAACCACTCTGAGGTAATGTCTTAACCCTTACCTGAACCACTCTGAGGTAATGTCTAACCTTAACCCTTACCTGAACCACTCTGAGGTAATGTCTTAACCCTTACCTGAACCACTCTGAGGTAAAGTCTTAACCCTTACCTGAACCACTCTGAGGTAATGTCTTAACCCTTACCTGAACCACTCTGAGGTAATGTCTAACCTTAACCCTTACCTGAACCACTCTGAGGTAATGTCTTAACCCTTACCTGAACCACTCTGAGGTAATGTCTTAACCCTTACCTGAACCACTCTGAGGTAATGTCTAACCTTAACCCTTACCTGAACCACTCTGAGGTAATGTCTTAACCCTTACCTGAACCACTCTGAGGTAATGTCTAACCTTAACCCTTACCTGAACCACTCTGAGGTAATGTCTAACCTTAACCCTTACCTGAACCACTCTGAGGTAATGTCTTAACCCTTACCTGAACCACTCTGAGGTAATGTCTAACCTTAACCCTTACCTGAACCACTCTGAGGTAATGTCTAACCTTAACCCTTACCTGAACCACTCTGAGGTAATGTCTAACATTAACCCTTACCTGAACCACTCTGAGGTAATGTCTAACCTTAACCCTTACCTGAACCACTCTGAGGTAATGTCTTAACCCTTACCTGAACCACTCTGAGGTAATGTCTAACCTTAACCCTTACCTGAACCACTCTGAGGTAATGTCTTAACCCTTACCTGAACCACTCTGAGGTAATGTCTAACCTTAACCCTTACCTGAACCACTCTGAGGTAATGTCTTAACCCTTACCTGAACCACTCTGAGGTAATGTCTAACCTTAACCCTTACCTGAACCACTCTGAGGTAATGTCTAACCTTAACCCTTACCTGAACCACTCTGAGGTAATGTCTAACCTTAACCCTTACCTGAACCACTCTGAGGTAATGTCTAACCTTAACCCTTACCTGAACCACTCTGAGGTAATGTCTAACCTTAACCCTTACCTGAACCACTCTGAGGTAATGTCTAACCTTAACCCTTACCTGAACCACTCTGAGGTAATGTCTTAACCCTTACCTGAACCACTCTGAGGTAATGTCTAACCTTAACCCTTACCTGAACCACTCTGAGGTAATGTCTAACCTTAACCCTTACCTGAACCACTCTGAGGTAATGTCTAACCTTAACCCTTACCTGAACCACTCTGAGGTAATGTCTAACCTTAACCCTTACCTGAACCACTCTGAGGTAATGTCTTAACCCTTACCTGAACCACTCTGAGGTAATGTCTTAACCCTTACCTGAACCACTCTGAGGTAATGTCTTAACCCTTACCTGAACCACTCTGAGGTAATGTCTAACCTTAACCCTTACCTGAACCACTCTGAGGTAATGTCTAACCTTAACCCTTACCTGAACCACTCTGAGGTAATGTCTTAACCCTTTCCTGAACCACTCTGAGGTAATGTCTTAACCCTTACCTGAACCACTCTGAGGTAATGTCTAACATTAACCCTTACCTGAACCACTCTGAGGTAATGTCTTAACCCTTACCTGAACCACTCTGAGGTAATGTCTTAACCCTTACCTGAACCACTCTGAGGTAATGTCTTAACCCTTACCTGAACCACTCTGAGGTAATGTCTTAACCCTTACCTGAACCACTCTGAGGTAATGTCTTAACCCTTACCTGAACCACTCTGAGGTAATGTCTAACCTTAACCCTTACCTGAACCACTCTGAGGTAATGTCTTAACCCTTACCTGAACCAATCTGAGGTAATGTCTTAACCCTTACCTGAACCACTCTGAGGTAATGTCTTAACCCTTACCTGAACCACTCTGAGGTAATGTCTAACCTTAACCCTTACCTGAACCACTCTGAGGTAATGTCTAACCTTAACCCTTACCTGAACCACTCTGAGGTAATGTCTTAACCCTTACCTGAACCACTCTGAGGTAATGTCTTAACCCTTACCTGAACCACTCTGAGGTAATGTCTAACCTTAACCCTTACCTGAACCACTCTGAGGTAATGTCTTAACCCTTACCTGAACCACTCTGAGGTAATGTCTAACCTTAACCCTTACCTGAACCACTCTGAGGTAATGTCTTAACCCTTACCTGAACCACTCTGAGGTAATGTCTAACCTTAACCCTTACCTGAACCACTCTGAGGTAATGTCTTAACCCTTACCTGAACCACTCTGAGGTAATGTCTTAACCCTTACCTGAACCACTCTGAGGTAATGTCTTAACCCTTACCTGAACCACTCTGAGGTAATGTCTTAACCCTTACCTGAACCACTCTGAGGTAATGTCTTAACCCTTACCTGAACCACTCTGAGGTAATGTCTTAACCCTTACCTGAACCACTCTGAGGTAATGTCTTAACCCTTACCTGAACCACTCTGAGGTAATGTCTTAACCCTTACCTGAACCACTCTGAGGTAATGTCTTAACCCTTACCTGAACCACTCTGAGGTAATGTCTTAACCCTTACCTGAACCACTCTGAGGTAATGTCTTAACCCTTACCTGAACCACTCTGAGGTAATGTCTTAACCCTTACCTGAACCACTCTGAGGTAATGTCTAACCTTAACCCTTACCTGAACCACTCTGAGGTAATGTCTTAACCCTTACCTGAACCACTCTGAGGTAATGTCTTAACCCTTACCTGAACCACTCTGAGGTAATGTCTAACCTTAACCCTTACCTGAACCACTCTGAGGTAATGTCTAACCTTAACCCTTACCTGAACCACTCTGAGGTAATGTCTAACCTTAACCCTTACCTGAACCACTCTGAGGTAATGTCTAACCTTAACCCTTACCTGAACCACTCTGAGGTAATGTCTTAACCCTTACCTGAACCACTCTGAGGTAATGTCTAACCTTAACCCTTACCTGAACCACTCTGAGGTAATGTCTTAACCCTTACCTGAACCACTCTGAGGTAATGTCTTAACCCTTACCTGAACCACTCTGAGGTAATGTCTAACCTTAACCCTTACCTGAACCACTCTGAGGTAATGTCTTAAACCTTACCTGAACCACTCTTAGGTAATGTCTTAACCCTTACCTGAACCACTCTGAGGTAATGTCTAACCTTAACCCTTACCTGAACCACTCTGAGGTAATGTCTTAACCCTTACCTGAACCACTCTGAGGTAATGTCTTAACCCTTACCTGAACCACTCTGAGGTAATGTCTAACCTTAACCCTTACCTGAACCACTCTGAGGTAATGTCTAACCTTAACCCTTACCTGAACCACTCTGAGGTAATGTCTTAACCCTTACCTGAACCACTCTGAGGTAATGTCTAACCTTAACCCTTACCTGAACCACTCTGAGGTAATGTCTAACCTTAACCCTTACCTGAACCACTCTGAGGTAATGTCTTAACCCTTACCTGAACCACTCTGAGGTAATGTCTTAACCCTTACCTGAACCACTCTGAGGTAATGTCTTAACCCTTACCTGAACCACTCTGAGGTAATGTCTAACCTTAACCCTTACCTGAACCACTCTGAGGTAATGTCTTAACCCTTACCTGAACCACTCTGAGGTAATGTCTAACCTTAACCCTTACCTGAACCACTCTGAGGTAATGTCTTAACCCTTACCTGAAGCACTCTGAGGTAATGTCTTAACCCTTACCTGAACCACTCTGAGGTAATGTCTTAACCCTTACCTGAACCACTCTGAGGTAATGTCTTAACCCTTACCTGAACCACTCTGAGGTAATGTCTTAACCCTTACCTGAACCACTCTGAGGTAATGTCTAACCTTAACCCTTACCTGAACCACTCTGAGGTAATGTCTTAACCCTTACCTGAACCACTCTGAGGTAAAGTCTTAACCCTTACCTGAACCACTCTGAGGTAATGTCTTAACCCTTACCTGAACCACTCTGAGGTAATGTCTAACCTTAACCCTTACCTGAACCACTCTGAGGTAATGTCTTAACCCTTACCTGAACCAATCTGAGGTAATGTCTTAACCCTTACCTGAACCACTCTGAGGTAATGTCTTAACCCTTACCTGAACCACTCTGAGGTAATGTCTAACCTTAACCCTTACCTGAACCACTCTGAGGTAATGTCTAACCTTAACCCTTACCTGAACCACTCTGAGGTAATGTCTTAACCCTTACCTGAACCACTCTGAGGTAATGTCTTAACCCTTACCTGAACCACTCTGAGGTAATGTCTAACCTTAACCCTTACCTGAACCACTCTGAGGTAATGTCTTAACCCTTACCTGAACCACTCTGAGGTAATGTCTAACCTTAACCCTTACCTGAACCACTCTGAGGTAATGTCTTAACCCTTACCTGAACCACTCTGAGGTAATGTCTAACCTTAACCCTTACCTGAACCACTCTGAGGTAATGTCTTAACCCTTACCTGAACCACTCTGAGGTAATGTCTTAACCCTTACCTGAACCACTCTGAGGTAATGTCTTAACCCTTACCTGAACCACTCTGAGGTAATGTCTTAACCCTTACCTGAACCACTCTGAGGTAATGTCTTAACCCTTACCTGAACCACTCTGAGGTAATGTCTTAACCCTTACCTGAACCACTCTGAGGTAATGTCTTAACCCTTACCTGAACCACTCTGAGGTAATGTCTTAACCCTTACCTGAACCACTCTGAGGTAATGTCTTAACCCTTACCTGAACCACTCTGAGGTAATGTCTTAACCCTTACCTGAACCACTCTGAGGTAATGTCTTAACCCTTACCTGAACCACTCTGAGGTAATGTCTTAACCCTTACCTGAACCACTCTGAGGTAATGTCTAACCTTAACCCTTACCTGAACCACTCTGAGGTAATGTCTTAACCCTTACCTGAACCACTCTGAGGTAATGTCTTAACCCTTACCTGAACCACTCTGAGGTAATGTCTAACCTTAACCCTTACCTGAACCACTCTGAGGTAATGTCTAACCTTAACCCTTACCTGAACCACTCTGAGGTAATGTCTAACCTTAACCCTTACCTGAACCACTCTGAGGTAATGTCTAACCTTAACCCTTACCTGAACCACTCTGAGGTAATGTCTTAACCCTTACCTGAACCACTCTGAGGTAATGTCTAACCTTAACCCTTACCTGAACCACTCTGAGGTAATGTCTTAACCCTTACCTGAACCACTCTGAGGTAATGTCTTAACCCTTACCTGAACCACTCTGAGGTAATGTCTAACCTTAACCCTTACCTGAACCACTCTGAGGTAATGTCTTAAACCTTACCTGAACCACTCTTAGGTAATGTCTTAACCCTTACCTGAACCACTCTGAGGTAATGTCTAACCTTAACCCTTACCTGAACCACTCTGAGGTAATGTCTTAACCCTTACCTGAACCACTCTGAGGTAATGTCTTAACCCTTACCTGAACCACTCTGAGGTAATGTCTAACCTTAACCCTTACCTGAACCACTCTGAGGTAATGTCTAACCTTAACCCTTACCTGAACCACTCTGAGGTAATGTCTTAACCCTTACCTGAACCACTCTGAGGTAATGTCTAACCTTAACCCTTACCTGAACCACTCTGAGGTAATGTCTAACCTTAACCCTTACCTGAACCACTCTGAGGTAATGTCTTAACCCTTACCTGAACCACTCTGAGGTAATGTCTTAACCCTTACCTGAACCACTCTGAGGTAATGTCTTAACCCTTACCTGAACCACTCTGAGGTAATGTCTAACCTTAACCCTTACCTGAACCACTCTGAGGTAATGTCTTAACCCTTACCTGAACCACTCTGAGGTAATGTCTAACCTTAACCCTTACCTGAACCACTCTGAGGTAATGTCTTAACCCTTACCTGAAGCACTCTGAGGTAATGTCTTAACCCTTACCTGAACCACTCTGAGGTAATGTCTTAACCCTTACCTGAACCACTCTGAGGTAATGTCTTAACCCTTACCTGAACCACTCTGAGGTAATGTCTTAACCCTTACCTGAACCACTCTGAGGTAATGTCTAACCTTAACCCTTACCTGAACCACTCTGAGGTAATGTCTTAACCCTTACCTGAACCACTCTGAGGTAAAGTCTTAACCCTTACCTGAACCACTCTGAGGTAATGTCTTAACCCTTACCTGAACCACTCTGAGGTAATGTCTAACCTTAACCCTTACCTGAACCACTCTGAGGTAATGTCTTAACCCTTACCTGAACCACTCTGAGGTAATGTCTTAACCCTTACCTGAACCACTCTGAGGTAATGTCTAACCTTAACCCTTACCTGAACCACTCTGAGGTAATGTCTTAACCCTTACCTGAACCACTCTGAGGTAATGTCTAACCTTAACCCTTACCTGAACCACTCTGAGGTAATGTCTAACCTTAACCCTTACCTGAACCACTCTGAGGTAATGTCTTAACCCTTACCTGAACCACTCTGAGGTAATGTCTAACCTTAACCCTTACCTGAACCACTCTGAGGTAATGTCTAACCTTAACCCTTACCTGAACCACTCTGAGGTAATGTCTAACATTAACCCTTACCTGAACCACTCTGAGGTAATGTCTAACCTTAACCCTTACCTGAACCACTCTGAGGTAATGTCTTAACCCTTACCTGAACCACTCTGAGGTAATGTCTAACCTTAACCCTTACCTGAACCACTCTGAGGTAATGTCTTAACCCTTACCTGAACCACTCTGAGGTAATGTCTAACCTTAACCCTTACCTGAACCACTCTGAGGTAATGTCTTAACCCTTACCTGAACCACTCTGAGGTAATGTCTAACCTTAACCCTTACCTGAACCACTCTGAGGTAATGTCTAACCTTAACCCTTACCTGAACCACTCTGAGGTAATGTCTAACCTTAACCCTTACCTGAACCACTCTGAGGTAATGTCTAACCTTAACCCTTACCTGAACCACTCTGAGGTAATGTCTAACCTTAACCCTTACCTGAACCACTCTGAGGTAATGTCTAACCTTAACCCTTACCTGAACCACTCTGAGGTAATGTCTTAACCCTTACCTGAACCACTCTGAGGTAATGTCTAACCTTAACCCTTACCTGAACCACTCTGAGGTAATGTCTAACCTTAACCCTTACCTGAACCACTCTGAGGTAATGTCTAACCTTAACCCTTACCTGAACCACTCTGAGGTAATGTCTAACCTTAACCCTTACCTGAACCACTCTGAGGTAATGTCTTAACCCTTACCTGAACCACTCTGAGGTAATGTCTTAACCCTTACCTGAACCACTCTGAGGTAATGTCTTAACCCTTACCTGAACCACTCTGAGGTAATGTCTAACCTTAACCCTTACCTGAACCACTCTGAGGTAATGTCTAACCTTAACCCTTACCTGAACCACTCTGAGGTAATGTCTTAACCCTTTCCTGAACCACTCTGAGGTAATGTCTTAACCCTTACCTGAACCACTCTGAGGTAATGTCTAACATTAACCCTTACCTGAACCACTCTGAGGTAATGTCTTAACCCTTACCTGAACCACTCTGAGGTAATGTCTTAACCCTTACCTGAACCACTCTGAGGTAATGTCTTAACCCTTACCTGAACCACTCTGAGGTAATGTCTTAACCCTTACCTGAACCACTCTGAGGTAATGTCTTAACCCTTACCTGAACCACTCTGAGGTAATGTCTAACCTTAACCCTTACCTGAACCACTCTGAGGTAATGTCTTAACCCTTACCTGAACCAATCTGAGGTAATGTCTTAACCCTTACCTGAACCACTCTGAGGTAATGTCTTAACCCTTACCTGAACCACTCTGAGGTAATGTCTAACCTTAACCCTTACCTGAACCACTCTGAGGTAATGTCTAACCTTAACCCTTACCTGAACCACTCTGAGGTAATGTCTTAACCCTTACCTGAACCACTCTGAGGTAATGTCTTAACCCTTACCTGAACCACTCTGAGGTAATGTCTAACCTTAACCCTTACCTGAACCACTCTGAGGTAATGTCTTAACCCTTACCTGAACCACTCTGAGGTAATGTCTAACCTTAACCCTTACCTGAACCACTCTGAGGTAATGTCTTAACCCTTACCTGAACCACTCTGAGGTAATGTCTAACCTTAACCCTTACCTGAACCACTCTGAGGTAATGTCTTAACCCTTACCTGAACCACTCTGAGGTAATGTCTTAACCCTTACCTGAACCACTCTGAGGTAATGTCTTAACCCTTACCTGAACCACTCTGAGGTAATGTCTTAACCCTTACCTGAACCACTCTGAGGTAATGTCTTAACCCTTACCTGAACCACTCTGAGGTAATGTCTTAACCCTTACCTGAACCACTCTGAGGTAATGTCTTAACCCTTACCTGAACCACTCTGAGGTAATGTCTTAACCCTTACCTGAACCACTCTGAGGTAATGTCTTAACCCTTACCTGAACCACTCTGAGGTAATGTCTTAACCCTTACCTGAACCACTCTGAGGTAATGTCTTAACCCTTACCTGAACCACTCTGAGGTAATGTCTTAACCCTTACCTGAACCACTCTGAGGTAATGTCTAACCTTAACCCTTACCTGAACCACTCTGAGGTAATGTCTTAACCCTTACCTGAACCACTCTGAGGTAATGTCTTAACCCTTACCTGAACCACTCTGAGGTAATGTCTAACCTTAACCCTTACCTGAACCACTCTGAGGTAATGTCTAACCTTAACCCTTACCTGAACCACTCTGAGGTAATGTCTAACCTTAACCCTTACCTGAACCACTCTGAGGTAATGTCTAACCTTAACCCTTACCTGAACCACTCTGAGGTAATGTCTTAACCCTTACCTGAACCACTCTGAGGTAATGTCTAACCTTAACCCTTACCTGAACCACTCTGAGGTAATGTCTTAACCCTTACCTGAACCACTCTGAGGTAATGTCTTAACCCTTACCTGAACCACTCTGAGGTAATGTCTAACCTTAACCCTTACCTGAACCACTCTGAGGTAATGTCTTAAACCTTACCTGAACCACTCTTAGGTAATGTCTTAACCCTTACCTGAACCACTCTGAGGTAATGTCTAACCTTAACCCTTACCTGAACCACTCTGAGGTAATGTCTTAACCCTTACCTGAACCACTCTGAGGTAATGTCTTAACCCTTACCTGAACCACTCTGAGGTAATGTCTAACCTTAACCCTTACCTGAACCACTCTGAGGTAATGTCTAACCTTAACCCTTACCTGAACCACTCTGAGGTAATGTCTTAACCCTTACCTGAACCACTCTGAGGTAATGTCTTAACCCTTACCTGAACCACTCTGAGGTAATGTCTTAACCCTTACCTGAACCACTCTGAGGTAATGTCTAACCTTAACCCTTACCTGAACCACTCTGAGGTAATGTCTAACCTTAACCCTTACCTGAACCACTCTGAGGTAATGTCTAACCTTAACCCTTACCTGAACCACTCTGAGGTAATGTCTAACCTTAACCCTTACCTGAACCACTCTGAGGTAATGTCTTAACCCTTACCTGAACCACTCTGAGGTAATGTCTAACCTTAACCCTTACCTGAACCACTCTGAGGTAATGTCTAACCTTAACCCTTACCTGAACCACTCTGAGGTAATGTCTTAACCCTTACCTGAACCACTCTGAGGTAATGTCTAACCTTAACCCTTACCTGAACCACTCTGAGGTAATGTCTAACCTTAACCCTTACCTGAACCACTCTGAGGTAATGTCTTAACCCTTACCTGAACCACTCTGAGGTAATGTCTAACCTTAAGCCTTACCTGAACCACTCTGAGGTAATGTCTTAACCCTTACCTGAACCACTCTGAGGTAATGTCTAACCTTAACCCTTACCTGAACCACTCTGAGGTAATGTCTTAACCCTTACCTGAACCACTCTGAGGTAATGTCTTAACCCTTACCTGAACCACTCTGAGGTAATGTCTTAACCCTTACCTGAACCACTCTGAGGTAATGTCTAACCTTAACCCTTACCTGAACCACTCTGAGGTAATGTCTTAACCCTTACCTGAACCACTCTGAGGTAATGTCTAACCTTAACCCTTACCTGAACCACTCTGAGGTAATGTCTTAACCCTTACCTGAACCACTCTGAGGTAATGTCTTAACCCTTACCTGAACCACTCTGAGGTAATGTCTTAACCCTTACCTGAACCACTCTGAGGTAATGTCTAACCTTAACCCTTACCTGAACCACTCTGAGGTAATGTCTTAACCCTTACCTGAACCACTCTGAGGTAATGTCTTAACCCTTACCTGAACCACTCTGAGGTAATGTCTTAACCCTTACCTGAACCACTCTGAGGTAATGTCTTAACCCTTACCTGAACCACTCTGAGGTAATGTCTTAACCCTTACCTGAACCACTCTGAGGTAATGTCTAACCTTAACCCTTACCTGAACCACTCTGAGGTAATGTCTTAACCCTTACCTGAACCACTCTGAGGTAATGTCTAACCTTAACCCTTACCTGAACCACTCTGAGGTAATGTCTTAACCCTTACCTGAACCACTCTGAGGTAATGTCTTAACCCTTACCTGAACCACTCTGAGGTAATGTCTTAACCCTTACCTGAACCACTCTGAGGTAATGTCTAACCTTAACCCTTACCTGAACCACTCTGAGGTAATGTCTTAACCCTTACCTGAACCACTCTGAGGTAATGTCTTAACCCTTACCTGAACCACTCTGAGGTAATGTCTAACCTTAACCCTTACCTGAACCACTCTGAGGTAATGTCTTAACCCTTACCTGAACCACTCTGAGGTAATGTCTTAACCCTTACCTGAACCACTCTGAGGTAATGTCTTAACCCTTACCTGAACCACTCTGAGGTAATGTCTAACCTTAACCCTTACCTGAACCACTCTGAGGTAATGTCTTAACCCTTACCTGAACCACTCTGAGGTAATGTCTTAACCCTTACCTGAACCACTCTGAGGTAATGTCTAACCTTAACCCTTACCTGAACCACTCTGAGGTAATGTCTTAACCCTTACCTGAACCACTCTGAGGTAATGTCTAACCTTAACCCTTACCTGAACCACTCTGAGGTAATGTCTAACCTTAACCCTTACCTGAACCACTCTGAGGTAATGTCTTAACCCTTACCTGAACCACTCTGAGGTAATGTCTAACCTTAACCCTTACCTGAACCACTCTGAGGTAATGTCTAACCTTAACCCTTACCTGAACCACTCTGAGGTAATGTCTAACATTAACCCTTACCTGAACCACTCTGAGGTAATGTCTAACCTTAACCCTTACCTGAACCACTCTGAGGTAATGTCTAACCTTAACCCTTACCTGAACCACTCTGAGGTAATGTCTAACCTTAACCCTTACCTGAACCACTCTGAGGTAATGTCTAACCTTAACCCTTACCTGAACCACTCTGAGGTAATGTCTTAACCCTTACCTGAACCACTCTGAGGTAATGTCTAACCTTAACCCTTACCTGAACCACTCTGAGGTAATGTCTAACCTTAACCCTTACCTGAACCACTCTGAGGTAATGTCTAACCTTAACCCTTACCTGAACCACTCTGAGGTAATGTCTAACCTTAACCCTTACCTGAACCACTCTGAGGTAATGTCTTAACCCTTACCTGAACCACTCTGAGGTAATGTCTTAACCCTTACCTGAACCACTCTGAGGTAATGTCTTAACCCTTACCTGAACCACTCTGAGGTAATGTCTAACCTTAACCCTTACCTGAACCACTCTGAGGTAATGTCTCACCTTAACCCTTACCTGAACCACTCTGAGGTAATGTCTTAACCCTTACCTGAACCACTCTGAGGTAATGTCTTAACCCTTACCTGAACCACTCTGAGGTAATGTCTAACATTAACCCTTACCTGAACCACTCTGAGGTAATGTCTTAACCCTTACCTGAACCACTCTGAGGTAATGTCTTAACCCTTACCTGAACCACTCTGAGGTAATGTCTTAACCCTTACCTGAACCACTCTGAGGTAATGTCTTAACCCTTACCTGAACCACTCTGAGGTAATGTCTTAACCCTTACCTGAACCACTCTGAGGTAATGTCTAACCTTAACCCTTACCTGAACCACTCTGAGGTAATGTCTTAACCCTTACCTGAACCACTCTGAGGTAATGTCTTAACCCTTACCTGAACCACTCTGAGGTAATGTCTTAACCCTTACCTGAACCACTCTGAGGTAATGTCTAACCTTAACCCTTACCTGAACCACTCTGAGGTAATGTCTAACCTTAACCCTTACCTGAACCACTCTGAGGTAATGTCTTAACCCTTACCTGAACCACTCTGAGGTAATGTCTTAACCCTTACCTGAACCACTCTGAGGTAATGTCTAACCTTAACCCTTACCTGAACCACTCTGAGGTAATGTCTTAACCCTTACCTGAACCACTCTGAGGTAATGTCTAACCTTAACCCTTACCTGAACCACTCTGAGGTAATGTCTTAACCCTTACCTGAACCACTCTGAGGTAATGTCTTAACCCTTACCTGAACCACTCTGAGGTAATGTCTTAACCCTTACCTGAACCACTCTGAGGTAATGTCTTAACCCTTACCTGAACCACTCTGAGGTAATGTCTTAACCCTTACCTGAACCACTCTGAGGTAATGTCTTAACCCTTACCTGAACCACTCTGAGGTAATGTCTTAACCCTTACCTGAACCACTCTGAGGTAATGTCTTAACCCTTACCTGAACCACTCTGAGGTAATGTCTTAACCCTTACCTGAACCACTCTGAGGTAATGTCTTAACCCTTACCTGAACCACTCTGAGGTAATGTCTTAACCCTTACCTGAACCACTCTGAGGTAATGTCTAACCTTAACCCTTACCTGAACCACTCTGAGGTAATGTCTTAACCCTTACCTGAACCACTCTGAGGTAATGTCTTAACCCTAACCTGAACCACTCTGAGGTAATGTCTTAACCCTTACCTGAACCACTCTGAGGTAATGTCTAACCTTAACCCTTACCTGAACCACTCTGAGGTAATGTCTTAACCCTTACCTGAACCACTCTGAGGTAATGTCTTAACCCTTACCTGAACCACTCTGAGGTAATGTCTTAACCCTTACCTGAACCACTCTGAGGTAATGTCTTAACCCTTACCTGAACAACTCTGAGGTAATGTCTTAACCCTTACCTGAACCACTCTGAGGTAATGTCTTAACCCTTACCTGAACCACTCTGAGGTAATGTCTTAACCCTTACCTGAACCACTCTGAGGTAATGTCTTAACCCTTACCTGAACCACTCTGAGGTAATGTCTTAACCCTTACCTGAACCACTCTGAGGTAATGTCTTAACCCTTACCTGAACCACTCTGAGGTAATGTCTTAACCCTTACCTGAACCACTCTGAGGTAATGTCTAACCTTAACCCTTACCTGAACCACTCTGAGGTAATGTCTTAACCCTTACCTGAACCACTCTGAGGTAATGTCTTAACCCTAACCTGAACCACTCTGAGGTAATGTCTTAACCCTTACCTGAACCACTCTGAGGTAATGTCTAACCTTAACCCTTACCTGAACCACTCTGAGGTAATGTCTTAACCCTAACCTGAACCACTCTGAGGTAATGTCTTAACCCTTAACATGTGGGACACATGGACGAACATCTAATTGTGACGTGAGACTGTGAGAGTTGAAATAAAGATGTTCCCTGACATTGACCCTTTTCTCCCAATAATTAACTGTTGGCTATTTCTTGTATTGTACTTTATGTTAACTCTAACCCTAAGATCAGGATGAGGTACAGAAGGACGTACTCTCTACTGGTTATTATCTTGTCTTAACACGTCATGCCTACTGCTGACAATTAATCAATTAACTATCAATATATCAATTATATCGCTATCTGCCTGCAGGTCTGTCTGTCACTGTGTTTTTCTCTGCCTGTCTGCCTGTCTGCCTGCCTGTCTCCCTGTCTGCCTGTCTCCCTGTCTGCCTCTGTCTGTCTGCCTGTCTCCCTGTCTGTCTCTGTCTGTCTGCATGTCTATTTGTCTGTCTGTCTCTGTGTTTGTCTCTGTCTGTCTGTAAATTAAGTATTACTACTTATGTATCCCCCTCTCTCTATCCCCCTCTCTCTTTCTCCAGGTACTTTGACCCTCTGAGGAACGAGTATTTCTTTGACAGGAACCGGCCCAGCTTCGATGCCATCCTCTACTACTACCAGTCGGGCGGGCGTATCAGGAGACCCGTCAACGTGCCCATAGACATCTTCTCTGAGGAGATCCGCTTCTACGAGCTGGGAGAAGAGGCCATGGAGAAGTTCAGAGAGGATGAGGGTTTTATTAAGGAAGAGGAGAGACCACTACCTGACAACGAGCTGCAGAGACAGGTATGGTTGAGCACAGACGTGTTGTACTCCCCGACAAAAGCCGAAAAACACGTCAGAGTTTAGAAATGTTTCTTCCATTGAACATGCCGTAACAATAACAGCATCCTTGACTTTTTTTATGGTAAATTTACCCCTTTACCAAAGAGAACCTTCTGGCGCTTCCCTTTCTTCTTCTGGTTATCGTGAGTGTCTCAGTTGGTAGAGCCAGGGTTGTGGGTTGGATTCCAACGGGCGACCAGTACGCGGAAATGTATGCAGTTGCTCTGGATAAGTGATACATTACGAAAAGGAAACATGTTGATGTTCCCTTGAGCAAGGAATTTAAAATACAGATGAAAACAGAATAATGTCCGTCATGGGTGATCTAATACAGTATATCTCCTCTTTAAGGTGTGGTTAATACAGTATATTTCCTCTCATCTTAAAGGTGTGGTTAATACAGCATATCTCCTCATAAAGGTGTGGTTAATACAGTATATCTCCTCATAAAGGTGTGGCTAATACAGTATATCTCCTCTTTAAGGTGTGGTTAATACAGTATATCTCATCCTAAAGGTGTGGTTAATACAGCATATCTCCTCATAAAGGTGTGGTTAATACAGTATATCTCCTCATAAAGGTGTGGTTAATACAGTATATCTCCTCATAAAGGTGTGGTTAATACAGTATATCTCGTCTTAAAGGTGTGGTTAATACACTATATCTCATCTTAAAGGTGTGGTTAATACAGTATATCTCATCTTAAAGGTGTGGTTAATACAGTATATCTCCTCTCATCTTAAAGGTGTGGTTAATACAGTATATCTCATCTTAAATGTGTGGTTAGTACAGTATATATCATCTTAAAGGTGTGGTTAATACAGTATATATCATCTTAAAGGTGTGGTTAATACAGTATATCTCATCTTAAAGGTGTGGTTAATACAGTATATCTCCTCTTAAAGGTGTGGTTAATACAGTATATCTCCTCTCATCTTAAAGGTGTGGTTAATACAGTATATCTCATCTTAAATGTGTGGTTAGTACAGTATATATCATCTTAAAGGTGTGGTTAATACAGTATATCTCATCTTAAAGGTGTGGTTAATACAGTATATCTCATCTTTAAGGTGTGGTTAATACAGTATATCTCATCCTAAAGGTGTGGTTAATACAGCATATCTCCTCATAAAGGTGTGGTTAATACAGTATATCTCCTCATAAAGGTGTGGTTAATACAGTATATCTCCTCATAAAGGTGTGGTTAATACAGTATATCTCGTCTTAAAGGTGTGGTTAATACACTATATCTCATCTTAAAGGTGTGGTTAATACAGTATATCTCATCTTAAAGGTGTGGTTAATACAGTATATCTCCTCTCATCTTAAAGGTGTGGTTAATACAGTATATCTCATCTTAAATGTGTGGTTAGTACAGTATATATCATCTTAAAGGTGTGGTTAATACAGTATATCTCATCTTAAAGGTGTGGTTAATACAGTATATCTCCTCTCATCTTAAAGGTGTGGTTAATACAGTATATCTCATCTTAAATGTGTGGTTAGTACAGTATATATCATCTTAAAGGTGTGGTTAATACAGTATATCTCATCTTAAAGGTGTGGTTAATACAGTATATCTCATCTTAAAGGTGTGGTTAATATAGTATATCTCCTCTTAAAGGTGTGGTTAATATAGTATATCTCATCTTAAAGGTGTGGTTAATACAGTATATCTCCTCTCATCTTAAAGGTGTGGTTAATACAGTATATCTCATCTTAAAGGTGTGGTTAATACAGTATATCTCCTCTTTAAGGTGTGGTTAATACAGTATATCTCCTCTCATCTTAAAGGTGTGGTTAATACAGTATATCTCATCTTAAAGGTGTGGTTAATACAGTATATCTCATCTTAAAGGTGTGGTTAATACAGTATAGCTCCTCTTAAAGGTGTGGTTAATACAGTATATATCCTCTTAAAGGTGTGGCTAATACAGTATATCTCATCTTAAAGGTGTGGTTAATACAGTATATCTCATCTTAAAGGTGTGGTTAATACAGTATATCTCATCTTAAAGGTGTGGTTAATACAGTATATATCATCTTAAAGGTGTTGTTAATACAGTATATATCATCTTAAAGGTGTGGTTAATACAGTATATCTCCTCTTAAAGGTGTGGTTAATACAGTATATATCCTCTTAAAGGTGTGGCTAATACAGTATATCTCCTCTCATCTTAAAGGTGTGGTTAATACAGTATATCTCCTCTTAAAGGTGTTGTTAATACAGTATATATCCTCTTAAAGGTGTGGTTAATACAGTATATCTCCTCTAAGGTGTGGTTAATACAGTATATCTCATCTTTAAGGTGTGGTTAATACAGTATATCTCCTCTTAAAGGTGTGGTTAATACAGTATATCTCCTCTTCAAGGTGTGGTTAATACAGTATATATCATCCTCAAGGTGTGGTTAATACAGTATATATCCCCTTAAAGGTGTGGTTAATACAGTATATCTCCTCTTAAAGGTGTGGTTAATATAGTATATCTCATCTTAAAGGTGTGGTTAATACAGTATATCTCCTCTCATCTTAAAGGTGTGGTTAATACAGTATATCTCATCTTAAAGGTGTGGTTAATACAGTATATCTCCTCTTTAAGGTGTGGTTAATACAGTATATCTCCTCTCATCTTAAAGGTGTGGTTAATACAGTATATCTCATCTTAAAGGTGTGGTTAATACAGTATATCTCATCTTAAAGGTGTGGTTAATACAGTATAGCTCCTCTTAAAGGTGTGGTTAATACAGTATATATCCTCTTAAAGGTGTGGCTAATACAGTATATCTCATCTTAAAGGTGTGGTTAATACAGTATATCTCATCTTAAAGGTGTGGTTAATACAGTATATCTCATCTTAAAGGTGTGGTTAATACAGTATATATCATCTTAAAGGTGTGGTTAATACAGTATATATCATCTTAAAGGTGTGGTTAATACAGTATATCTCCTCTTAAAGGTGTGGTTAATACAGTATACAGTGGGGAGAACAAGTATTTGATACACTGCCGATTTTGAAGGTTTTCCTACTTACAAAGCATGTAGAGGTCTGTAATTTTTATCATAGGTACACTTCAACTGTGAGAGACGGAATCTAAAACAAAAATCCAGAAAATCACATTGTATGATTTTTAAGTAATTAAATTGCATTTTATTGCGTGACATAAGTATTTGATCACCTACCAACCAGTAAGAATTCCGGCTCTCACAGACCTGTTAGTTTTTCTTTTAGAAGCCCTCTTGTTCTCCACTCATTACCTGTATTAACTGCACCTGTTTGAACTTGTTACCTGTATAAAAGACACCTGTACACACACTCAATCAAACAGACTCCAATCTCTCCACAATGGCCAAGACCAGAGAGCTGTGTAAGGACATCAGGGATAAAATTGTAGACCTGCACAAGGCTGGGATGGGCTACAGGACAATAGGCAAGCAGCTTGGTGAGAAGGCAACAACTGTTGGCGCAATTATTAGAAAATGGAAGATGTTCAAGATGACGGTCAATCACCCTCGGTCTGGGGCTCCATGCAAGATCTCACCTCGTGGGGCATCAATGATCATAAGGAAGGTGAGGGATCAGCCCAGAACTACACGGCAGGACCTGGTCAATGACCTGAAGAGAGCTGGGACCACAGTCTCAAAGAAAACCATTAGTAACACACTACGCTGTCATGGATTGAAATCCTGCAGCGCACGCAAGGTCCCCCTGCTCAAGCCAGCGCATGTCCAGGCCCTTCTGAAGTTTGCCAATGACCATCTGGATGATCCAGAGGAGGAATGGGAGAAGGTCATGTGGTCTGATGAGACAAAAATAGAGCTTTTTGGTCTAAACTCCACTCGCCGTGTTTGGAGGAAGA
Source organism: Salvelinus alpinus (assembly GCF_045679555.1). NCBI lineage: Eukaryota > Metazoa > Chordata > Actinopteri > Salmoniformes > Salmonidae > Salvelinus > Salvelinus alpinus. The sequence continues at coordinate 46,166,271 of NC_092113.1, read as the reverse complement.
AGAAGGTTGAGTACAACCCCAAGAACACCCTCCCAACCTTGAAGCATGGAGGTGGAAACATAATTCTTTGGGGATGCTTTTCTGCAAAGGGGACAGGACGACTGCACCGTATTGAGGGGAGGATGGATGGGGCCATGTATCGCGAGATCTTGGCCAAAAACCTCCTTCCCTCAGTAAGAGCATTGAAGATGGGTCGTGGCTGGATCTTCCAGCATGACAACGACCCGAAACACACAGCCAGGGCAACTAAGGAGTGGCTCCGTAAGAAGCATCTCAAGGTCCTGGAGTGGCCTAGCCAGTCTCCAGACCTGAACCCAATAGAAAATCTTTGGAGGGAGCTGAACGTCCGTATTGCCCACCGACAGCCCCGAAACCTGAAGGATCTGGAGAAGGTATGTATGGAGGAGTGGGCCAAAATCCCTGCTGCAGTGTGTGCAAACCTGGTCAATAACTACAGGAAACGTATGATCTTTGTAATTGCAAACAAAGGTTTCTGTACCAAATATTAAGTTCTGCTTTTCTGATGTATCAAATACTTATGTCACGCAATAAAATGCAATTTAATTACTTAAAAATCATACAATGTGAGTTTCTGGATTTTTGTTTTAGATTCCGTCTCTCACAGTTGAAGTGTACCTATGATAAAAATTACAGACCTCTACATGCTTTGTAAGTAGGAAAACCTTCAAAATTGGCAGTGTATCAAATACTTGTTCTCCCCACTGTATATCCTCTTAAAGGTGTGGCTAATACAGTATATCTCCTCTCATCTTAAAGGTGTGGTTAATACAGTATATCTCCTCTTAAAGGTGTTGTTAATACAGTATATCTCCTCTTAAAGGTGTGGTTAATACAGTATATCTCCTCTAAGGTGTGGTTAATACAGTATATCTCATCGTTAAGGTGTGGTTAATACAGTATATCTCCTCTTAAAGGTGTGGTTAATACAGTATATCTCCTCTTCAAGGTGTGGTTAATACAGTATATCTCATCCTAAAGGTGTGGTTAATACAGTATATCTCCCCTTAAAGGTGTGGTTAATACAGTATATCTCATCCTAAAGGTGTGGTTAATACAGTATATCTCATCTCATCTTAAAGGTGTGGTTAATACAGTATATCTCATCTTAAAGGTGTGGTTAATACAGTATATCTCATCTTAAAGGTGTGGTTAATACAGTATATCTCATCTTAAATGTATGGTTAATACAGTATATCTCCTCTCATCTTAAAGGTGTGGTTAATACAGTTTATCTCCTCTCATCTTTAAGGTGTGGTTAATACAGTATATCTCCCCTTAAAGGTGTGGTTAATACAGTATATCTCATCTTAAAGGTGTGGTTAATACAGTATATCTCCTCTTAAAGGTGTGGTTAATACAGTATATCTCATCTTAAAGGTGTGGTTAATACAGTATATCTCCTCTTAAAGGTGTGGTTAATACAGTAGATCTCCTCTTTAAGGTGTGGTTAATACAGTATATCTCATCTTAAAGGTGTGGTTAATACAGCATATCTCCTCTCATCTTAAAGGTGTGGTTAATACAGTATATATCCTCTTAAAGGTGTGGTTAATACAGTATATCTCATCTTAAAGGTGTGGTTAATACAGTATATCTCATCCTAAAGGTGTGGTTAATACAGTATATCTCCTCTCATCTTAAAGGTGTGGTTAATACAGTATATCTCCTCTTAAAGGTGTGGTTAATACAGTATATCTCCTCTCATCTTAAAGGTGTGGTTAATACAGTATATCTCATCTTAAAGGTGTGGTTAATACAGTATATCTCCTCTTAAAGGTGTGGTTAATACAGTATATCTCCTCTCATCTTAAAGGTGTGGTTAATACAGTATATCTCATCTTAAAGGTGTGGTTAATACAGTATATCTCATCTTAAAGGTGTGGTTAATACAGTATATCTCATCTTAAAGGTGTGGTTAATACAGTATATCTCATCTTAAAGGTGTGGTTAATACAGTATATCTCCTCTCATCTTAAAGGTGTGGTTAATACAGTATATCTCATCTTAAAGGTGTGGTTAATACAGTATATCTCATCTTAAAGGTGTGATTAATACAGTATATCTCCCCTTAAAGGTGTGGTTAATACAGTATATCTCATCATAAAGGTGTAGTTAATACATTATATCTCATCTTAAAGGTGTGGTTAATACAGTATTTGTCCTCTCATCTTAAAGGTGTGGTTAATACAGTATATCTCCTCTTAAAGGTGTGGTTAATACAGTATATCTCATCTTAAAGGTGTGGTTAATACAGTATATCTCCTCTTTAAGGTGTGGTTAATACAGTATATCTCATCTCATCGTAAAGGTGTGGTTAATACAGTATATCTCCCCTTAAAGGTGTGGTTAATACAGTATATCTCCTCTTAAAGGTGTGGTTAATACAGTATATCTCATCTTAAAGGTGTGGTTAATACAGTATATCTCATCTTAAAGGTGTGATTAATACAGTATATCTCCCCTTAAAGGTGTGGTTAATACAGTATATCTCATCATAAAGGTGTGGTTAATACAGTATATCTCATCTTAAAGGCGTGGTTAATACAGTATATCTCCTCTTAAAGGTGTGGTTAATACAGCATATCTCATCTTAAAGGTGTGGTTAATACAGTATATCTCCTCTCATCTTAAAGGTGTGGTTAATACAGTATATCTCCTCTTAAAGGTGTGGTTAATACAGTATATCTCCTCTTAAAGGTGAGGTTAATACAGTATATCTCCTCTTTAAGGTGTGGTTAATACAGTATATATCCTCTTAAAGGTGTGGTTAATACAGTATATCTCCTCTTCAATGTGTGTTTAATACAGTATATCTCCTCTCATCTTAAAGGTGTGGTTAATACAGTATATCTCCTCTCATCTTAAAGGTGTGGTTAATACAGTATATCTGCTCTTAAAGGTGTGGTTAATACAGTATATCTCATCTTAAAGGTGTGGTTAATACAGTATATCTCCTCTTAAAGGTGTGGTTAATACAGTATATCTCATCTTAAAGGTGTGGTTAATACAGTATATCTCCTCTTAAAGGTGTGGTTAATACAGTAGATCTCCTCTTTAAGGTGTGGTTAATACAGTATATCTCATCTTAAAGGTGTGGTTAATACAGTATATCTCCTCTTAAAGGTGTGGTTAATACAGTAGATCTCCTCTTTAAGGTGTGGTTAATACAGTATATCTCCTCTCATCTTAAAGGTGTGGTTAATACAGTATATCTCATCTTAAAGGTGTGGTTAATACAGTATATCTCCTCTTAAAGGTGTGGTTAATACAGTATATCTCATCTTAAAGGTGTGGTTAATACAGTATATCTCCTCTTAAAGGTGTGGTTAATACAGTAGATCTCCTCTTTAAGGTGTGGTTAATACAGTATATCTCATCTTAAAGGTGTGGTTAATACAGTATATCTCATCTTAAAGGTGTGGTTAATACAGTATATATCCTCTTAAAGGTGTGTTTAATACAGTATATCTCCTCTTTAAGGTGTGGTTAATACAGTATATCTCCTCTTAAAGGTGTGGTTAATACAGTATATCTCCTCTTAAAGGTGTGGTTAATACAGTATATCTCATCTTAAAGGTGTGGTTAATACAGTATATCTCTTCATAAAGGTGTAGTTAATACAGTATATCTCATCGTAAAGGTGTGGTTAATACAGTATATCTCATCTTAAAGGTGTGGTTAATACAGTATTTGTCCTCTCATCTTAAAGGTGTGGTTAATACAGTATATCTCCTCTTAAAGGTGTGGTTAATACAGTATATCTCATCTTAAAGGTGTGGTTAATACAGTATATCTCATCTCATCTTAAAGGTGTGGTTAATACAGTATATCTCCCCTTAAAGGTGTGGTTAATACAGTATATATCCTCTTAAAGGTGTGGTTAATACAGTATATCTCCTCTTTAAGGTGTGGTTAATACAGTATATCTCATCTCATCTTAAAGGTGTGGTTAATACAGTATTTCTCATCTTAAAGGTGTGGTTAATACAGTATATCTCCTCTTAAAGGTGTGGTTAATACAGTATATCTCATCTTAAAGGTGTGGTTAATACAGTATATCTCATCTTAAAGGTGTGGTTAATACAGTATATCTCATCTTAAAGGTGTGATTAATACAGTATATCTCCCCTTAAAGGTGTGGTTAATACAGTATATCTCATCATAAAGGTGTGGTTAATACAGTATATCTCATCTTAAAGGTGTGGTTAATACAGTATATCTCCTCTTAAAGGTGTGGTTAATACAGCATATCTCATCTTAAAGGTGTGGTTAATACAGTATATCTCCTCTCATCTTAAAGGTGTGGTTAATACAGTATATCTCCTCTTAAAGGTGTGGTTAATACAGTATATCTCCTCTTAAAGGTGAGGTTAATACAGTATATCTCCTCTTTAAGGTGTGGTTAATACAGTATATATCCTCTTAAAGGTGTGGTTAATACAGTATATCTCCTCTTAAAGGTGTGGTTAATACAGTATATATCCTCTTAAAGGTGTGGTTAATACAGTATATCTCCTCTTAAAGGTGTGGTTAATACAGTATATATCCTCTTAAAGGTGTGGTTAATACAGTATATCTCCTCTAAGGTGTGGTTAATACAGTATATCTCCTCTTAAAGGTGTGGTTAATACAGTATATCTCATCTTAAAGGTGTAGTTAATACAGTATATCTCATCTTAAAGGTGTGGTTAATACAGTATATCTCATCTTAAAGGTGTGGTTAATACAGTATATATCCTCTTAAAGGTGTGGTTAATACAGTATATCTCCTCTTAAAGGTGTGGTTAATACAGTATATCTCATCTTAAAGGTGTAGTTAATACAGTATATCTCATCTTAAAGGTGTGGTTAATACAGTATATATCCTCTTAAAGGTGTGGTTAATACAGTATATCTCCTCTAAGGTGTGGTTAATACAGTATATCTCCTCTTAAAGGTGTGGTTAATACAGTATATCTCATCTTAAAGGTGTAGTTAATACAGTATATCTCATCTTAAAGGTGTAGTTAATACAGTATATCTCATCTTAAAGGTGTGGTTAATACAGTATATATCCTCTTAAAGGTGTGGTTAATACAGTATATCTCCTCTAAGGTGTGGTTAATACAGTATATCTCCTCTTAAAGGTGTGGTTAATACAGTATATCTCATCTTAAAGGTGTGGTTAATACAGTATATCTCATCTTAAAGGTGTGATTAATACAGTATATCTCCCCTTAAAGGTGTGGTTAATACAGTATATCTCATCATAAAGGTGTAGTTAATACAGTATATCTCATCTTAAAGGTGTGGTTAATACAGTATTTGTCCTCTCATCTTAAAGGTGTGGTTAATACAGTATATCTCCTCTTAAAGGTGTGGTTAATACAGTATATCTCATCTTAAAGGTGTGGTTAATACAGTATATCTCCTCTTTAAGGTGTGGTTAATACAGTATATCTCATCCTAAAGGTGTGGTTAATACAGTATATCTCATCTTAAAGGTGTGGTTAATACAGTATATCTCCTCTTTAAGGTGTGGTTAATACAGTATATCTCCTCTCATCTTAAAGGTGTGGTTAATACAGTATATCTCCTCTCATCTTAAAGGTGTGGTTAATACAGTATATCTCATCTCATCTTAAAGGTGTGGTTAATACAGTATATCTCATCTTAAAGGTGTGGTTAATACAGTAGATCTCCTCTTTAAGGTGTGGTTAATACAGTATATCTCATCCTAAAGGTGTGGTTAATACAGTATATCTCATCTTAAAGGTGTGGTTAATACAGTATATCTCATCTCATCTTAAAGGTGTGGTTAATACAGTATATCTCCTCTTTAAGGTGTGGTTAATACAGTATATCTCATCTTAAAGGTGTGGTTAATACAGTAGATCTCCTCTTTAAGGTGTGGTTAATACAGTATATCTCATCCTAAAGGTGTGGTTAATACAGTATATCTCATCTTAAAGGTGTGGTTAATACAGTATATCTCCTCTTTAAGGTGTGGTTAATACAGTATATCTCCTCTCATCTTAAAGGTGTGGTTAATACAGTATATCTCCTCTCATCTTAAAGGTGTGGTTAATACAGTATATCTCATCTCATCTTAAAGGTGTGGTTAATACAGTATATCTCCTCTTTAAGGTGTGGTTAATACAGTATATCTCATCTTAAAGGTGTGGTTAATACAGTATATCTCATCTTAAAGGTGTGGTTAATACAGTATATCTCATCCTAAAGGTGTGGTTAATACAGTATATCTCATCTTAAAGGTGTGGTTAATACAGTATATCTCATCTTAAAGGTGTGATTAATACAGTATATCTCCCCTTAAAGGTGTGGTTAATACAGTATATCTCATCATAAAGGTGTAGTTAATACAGTATATCTCATCTTAAAGGTGTGGTTAATACAGTATTTGTCCTCTCATCTTAAAGGTGTGGTTAATACAGTATATCTCCTCTTAAAGGTGTGGTTAATACAGTATATCTCCCCTTAAAGGTGTGGTTAATACAGTATATCTCCTCTTAAAGGTGTGGTTAATACAGTATATCTCCTCTTAAAGGTGTGGTTAATACAGTATATCTCATCTTAAAGGTGTGGTTAATACAGTATATCTCATCTTAAAGGTGTGGTTAATACAGTATATCTCATCTTAAAGGTGTGGTTAATACAGTATATATCCTCTTAAAGGTGTGGTTAATACAGTATATCTCCTCTTAAAGGTGTGGTTAATACAGTATATCTCCTCTTAAAGGTGTGGTTAATACAGTATATCTCATCTCATCTTAAAGGTGTGGTTAATACAGTATATATCCTCTTAAAGGTGTGGTTAATACAGTATATCTCCTCTTAAAGGTGTGGTTAATACAGTATATCTCCTCTTAAAGGTGTGGTTAATACAGTATATCTCATCTTAAAGGTGTGGTTAATACAGTATATCTCCTCTTTAAGTTGTGGTTAATACAGTATATCTCATCTTAAAGGTGTGGTTAATACAGTATATCTCATCTTAAAGGTGTGGTTAATACAGTATATCTCATCTTAAAGGTGTGGTTAATACAGTATATCTCATCATAAAGGTGTGGTTAATACAGTATATCTCATCTTAAAGGTGTGGTTAATACAGTATATCTCCTCTCATCTTAAAGGTGTGGTTAATACAGTATATCTCCTCTCATCTTAAAGGTGTGGTTAATACAGTATATCTCCTCTCATCTTAAAGGTGTGGTTAATACAGTATATCTCCTCTTAAAGGTGTGGTTAATACAGTATATCTCATCTTAAAGGTGTGGTTAATACAGTATATCTCATCTTAAAGGTGTGGTTAATACAGTATATCTCCTCTTTAAGGTGTGGTTAATACAGTATATCTCATCTTAAAGGTGTGGTTAATACAGTATATCTCCTCTTTAAGGTGTGGTTAATACAGTATATCTCATCTTAAAGGTGTGGTTAATACAGTATATCTCCTCTTTAAGTTGTGGTTAATACAGTATATCTCATCTTAAAGGTGTGGTTAATACAGTATATCTCATCTTAAAGGTGTGGTTAATACAGTATATCTCATCTTAAAGGTGTGGTTAATACAGTATATCTCATCATAAAGGTGTGGTTAATACAGTATATCTCATCTTAAAGGTGTGGTTAATACAGTATATCTCATCTTAAAGGTGTGGTTAATACAGTATATCTCCCCTTAAAGGTGTGATTAATACAGTATATCTCATCTTAAAGGTGTGGTTAATACAGTATATCTCATCTCCTCTTAAAGGTGTGGTTAATACAGTATATCTCCTCTCATCCTAAAGGTGTGGTTAATACAGTATATCTCCTCTCATCCTAAAGGTGTGGTTGCTGTTTGAGTACCCTGAGAGCAGTGGTCCGGCGCGGGGGATAGCCATCGTCTCCGTCCTCGTCATCCTCATCTCCATCGTCATCTTCTGCCTGGAGACGTTACCGGAGTTCAGGGACGACCACAAGGTGCCAGTCCCGGTGGCTTCCGTTATTAACGGCACCGAGCCGATTTTCTCCTCTCCGTTCTCCGACCCGTTCTTCGTGGTGGAAACGCTGTGCATCATCTGGTTCTCCTTTGAGCTGCTGGTCCGGTTCTTCGCCTGTCCCTCCAAGGCCACCTTCTCTAGGAACATCATGAACATTATAGATATTGTTGCTATCATACCCTACTTCATTACGCTGGGCACGGAGCTTGCGGAGCAGCAGGGGAACGGGCAGCAGGCCATGTCCCTCGCCATCCTCAGGGTCATCCGTCTGGTCAGGGTGTTCAGGATCTTCAAGCTGTCCAGACACTCCAAGGGGCTCCAGATCCTGGGCCAGACCCTGAAGGCCAGCATGCGGGAGCTGGGCCTGCTCATCTTCTTCCTCTTCATCGGAGTCATCCTCTTCTCCAGTGCCGTCTACTTCGCGGAGGCTGACGACCCAGACTCCAGCTTTAGCTCCATCCCTGATGCCTTCTGGTGGGCCGTGGTCACCATGACTACTGTCGGCTATGGAGACATGCACCCGATAACCATCGGCGGGAAGATCGTGGGCTCTCTCTGTGCCATCGCTGGGGTGTTGACCATCGCCCTGCCCGTCCCCGTCATCGTGTCCAACTTCAACTACTTCTACCACCGGGAGACGGAGGGCGAGGAGCAAGCGCAGTACCTCCACGTGGGCAGCTGTCAGCCGCTGGCGGCCGAGACGGAGGAGGATGGAGAGATGAGGAAGAGGAGCAGCTCTACGTCGCTGAGTAAGAGTGAGTACCTGGTGATTGAGGAAAACAGAGGACTGAACAGCAGCACCTTCACACAGCAGCAGAACTTCCCCACGGCAACCACCGCTACCACGACGACAACCGTGACACAAAACAACACGGTGAACAGCGTCAGCATCAACAAGAAGATATTCACTGACGTGTAGTCTATGGGCATCATAACGGACTCATGGATTAATGTATGTAGTGCTTTGACAGATGTGGTTGAATGAGGAGAGACTCATCACCACCATGATCCTCTAGCCCCCATATCTAATGGGGAAATATACACTACATGACCAAAAGTATGTGGACACCTGCATGTCCAACATCTCATCCCAAAACCATGGGGATTAAATATGGATTTGGTCCCCCGTTTTGCTGCTATAACAGCCTCCACTCTTCTGGGAAGGCTTTCCACTAGATGCTGGAACATTGCTGCGGGGGACTTGCTTC